>NW_010183520.1:98212-100777 GCF_000695765.1 Mesitornis unicolor
GGTAACATCAGCTTTGAACACTGCTGTTTGGTTTTCATTTATGCCATCTGGACTTGCATCCATTTCAGTTTTCACTTCATTTTGGAGCTGAAGCAGGTTTATTCACTTTCGTAGCAAATGTTTCGCAGTTGATTTGAGGAATAATTTCTTTTTTTTTTCTTTTAACTAAAAATTCCATTAATGAGACACTTCAGTATTTTCCAGCTCAAACTCAACAAGCAGAGGAGCTGACACCAAATGGGCCAACCAGACTGAGTTTAAAGTACACCTTTCCATGAGCTACTGCTATCAGCATGCAGCCAAGAAGCAAAACCTAAATTACAGCTCAAGTTAGTAACAACAATAACTGTAGTAAGGGTGCAGTGAAGGCACCCACAGCAGCCTTCCAGGCTCAGACGCACTCACAAGTAAGCCCATTCCCTCCATGCACAGGCAGCCAGCAAATGGGATTCATTCTGCTAAAGCGCAAGTCTTCTCACAAGACTGAAACTCAGTCTAAAGAGAAAGCCAGCTTGAGACCCATCTATCGTAGTGTATGACTGAAGCCTTGTATCCAGCAACAGATAGATACTTATCTATTGTTCACATGCACATTAGAAAGCGATGTCACGAATGTAATTCAAACAGTGATTTTTCTGTGAGTTTCTTGTAACATTTTTTACTAAGTCACATAATTTGTGCATGCTCTGATTGGAGACTGAAGCAATAAGAACAAGAAAGTGAAAATCAAAGTGAACTCAAGACAGCTGCACCAATTTCTCATTAAAAGATACTTGAAAATAGCTGTGTGATTTTTATTTTTGGCAAACTTCCTTTGGACAAAATTCATTTACTTAAACATTCACAGATATTAAATTACACGAGTCACACAAGGATTTAAAGTGAACGCACAGGGATAGATATTAGCTGTTGTAAAACAACACTACTCCAGAGACTTCTGATTTACATCAGTTAGGAATTTGGCAAGCAGGTTTTATTTGGTTCTATGTTCATAGATGATTTCCCATTCATCCAGATTTACTAGAGCTTGTTAAAATTCTTTAAAACAATTTCAGATAGGAAGCTCTATAACCACACACTTTTTTGTATAAGAGATGATACTTTTGCAAAGAGTTTTTTATGATTTCAAGATAATCTCAAGTGCAGGAACACACTGAATGGCAAAGGTAGATTAAGGTAGCTTGGTCCTCAGCAACCACTCAATGTAAAAGAAGTAAAAGACCATTTTATTGGTGCACACCCTTTACTCTAAGAGATACTTATGGTATCATATTGGATTTGGTAAATAACTAGACTCAAGGTGCACAAGGGATAGAAAGACTGCAGGAAAAAAATAGTGTCTTCTCTTCACAGGGAAAATTCCCAGTGACAAAATCTGAATTTGCATTTTGTTTGCACAAATAAAAAAGTTGGCAATATCTCTGTCCTGCGACTGGAAGAGAGTCTGAGCATTTCCAGCTCCCTGCAAATGCACATAAATTTACAACGTGTTCTACAAAATCATTTATGCATGTGATTCTGATATTTGCTTTCAATAAATATTTTTACAAAGTTAATTTGAAATATTGAGTACTCAGAAAGAACATGAATAAGAAGCAGTCATTGCAAAAGGTATTCATGTAGAAATTCCAATATAATTCCAGTATTTGCACATTACTTGCCCAAATATACACTACCTGATTGCTGGCTAGGATGAACCAAAGTCACCCTGTTACTTGTGTCAGAAGACAAGGGATAGTGCCCACTTTTATTTTCTCTCTATCTCTAGATATTCCATTGTTTTTAGTTTTAAAAGAAGATCTCTGTAATCTTTTGCTGGAGGGAGAGAAGTCCACAGTGCCTACAATGGCTTACTGAGACCCCACAGTCAAACTGATTCACATATTTTGCAGGTTTATTTTTAGCATAATTCACTAGTGACATTTTGCAATGCTCATCCTGTTCTACATCCCAAACTAGATAACCTTTGTTCTTCTTAGCAGTCATTTGAATAATTCATTTTATTCTACTATAGATAGAGTCAGCATCTGATGTATTCTTCTCTCTTCCACAGGAATGTTATTCTGCCATGGCTTAGTTCAGAAAGCAATCAACTTTCCTGTGGCAACTGATCACCTCAGTTCAGCAATAAAATAATTTCAATTTCAACAGCATGTAAAATCAAATGAGAACTGCGGTGTAGAATAAATTCTTCAGTAAATTAAATCCTGTTTGAGTATTACTAGAAATGTTTCAGAGGTTTTATCTAATATCTAATGAATCACTGCAGGCTACCACTTCTGATCAGCTTCAAAAATGATAGGGGCAATTCTGTCATGTTAATTTTCTAGCTATATAATTACCAACAGAAATAACAGCACTGGAAAGAGGTATAACTAACAAGCCACTTGCAAAAACACTGTCACTCTTCTAGAAATTTGAAAATTCTTCAAAATTCTTCTTCATATGAAAAGACCATTGTATAATTACAAATTTGGTGATTTCTATTAAAAAAGGCTTTAAAAATAATTCTCAAAGGAGTGAAAAGGCATGAAATTGTGAGAAAACTGCCCTGGGCTCTTTCCC
>NW_010183520.1:100808-113942 GCF_000695765.1 Mesitornis unicolor
CCTCCACATCCTAACTCTGTCTAGTGGCAGGTTTCTACCCACAACTGATATCCAGTCCCTCAGCAGATCAGCCATGGTACATTGTGTCTACAGCTTTGGGGAACTAACTGTTAGCTGGCCAGATGGTTAGATGATAATTGGGCTTTGGAAGCTGCCTGTGTCCCCTTCCTCATGTCTTGTAACTAAGGCACCTGTAGTTACACAGAAAAATGCTCCCACAGGAGATTCTTATGAGACTTTCAACAGTTACAAAATGTCCACATATAACATATCCTCTCACATCCATCTGCAAAGTGCTGGACAGGTCCATGAAAGGACAAATCCTAACCTATTCTTTTCCTCTAGGGCACTGCAAAGCCTTCAACAAAAGTGTTACCTTTGGACTCCCACCATAGGAAGGCCGGCCAGGAAGAGACATGTATAAAGGTCTGCATTAGACACTATGGAGAAACAGGGACTAGAGATGTTATAAAGACTGGCAAGGAGAGGGAATTTACTGAGTGAGGGCAGGAAAGTTCCAACTGGTGGAACCAGAGATACCCATTATCCATATTTTGACCATAAAACCTGTACTGAGGTATGTACTAATTACATGTACTACTAAAGCCTAGTAACTGAGTAAGGCATTGATTTGAACAGTAATCAGACAGTTGCTTATACCCATGCTCTACTCTGATAATGTTGCCCACATAAGACCTGTTTACTCCAGAAACATTCAAAAGCCTATTTTTGGAGCTTACAGGTTGCTATTTTTCTATGAGGAAAGACCATCAAATCCCATTGCTATTCACAACCCTCACCAGAGAGAAGGGAAATTGGGACTACCTGCGGACAGACCAGCTTTCTCCCTCTACTGCATCTGAGGTTATTTTGCCCAGTGGTCTTGCTGTGAACTCAGGGTCTAATGCAAATGCAAACAATGAGCAGAGGAACAAGCCTGTCCCTTGATACTGGGCCCTGTTTTGTGTATGAAAGCCTTCTGCACTCTGTATTGATTTTTAGGCTAATGCTTTTCATGATCCAAGTCTGGAAACACAAGTATCACTTCAGTAGTCAGTGTATATCACTATTGCATCAGCTACTGTATTGGGGGAAAAAAAATAAAAAATCAAAGGTGAGTGAACTGAACCAGGACTTTGTATGGACGCTTCGAAGGCTGGGAAATCTTTTCCATTAACCAATTTATTTTGAAAGAAGTTTGCTCTCTCCTGCTTCAAGACATCTCCTTTAGCATATTTGCCGATGACTGCTGATGAGTAATCAAGGCAGTGGCTTGTGTTTAGGCCTGGGGGAAGGAAATAAAGGGTTGGGATCCAGGAACAGAAGAGACTAATGAAACTTCAGATGTTGCTCTCGGTAACGGCAGTCTCAGTGAGGTCAAAATTTGGTACTAAAACTTCATTTTTACTGGAAAATATCATAACACAGGAGTCCCATATATTTTTACATAGATTGTTGAATGTACATAACCAGGTAGTAACTGCTTACTTATCCAGTAAATCAGCAGAAAGATTTCTCAGCTCGTTCAGATAAGCCTTCATTAGGACCAATGTCAACTCTTGTAAGACTGAGTTTGGTTTGCCGGGACATCCTTGTATTTTGTCGTTGACATTACCAGGATCTTGCTGAAGTTGTTTGCCATGTTCCATTGAC
Organism: Mesitornis unicolor; assembly: GCF_000695765.1. Taxonomy (NCBI): domain Eukaryota; kingdom Metazoa; phylum Chordata; class Aves; order Mesitornithiformes; family Mesitornithidae; genus Mesitornis; species Mesitornis unicolor. The sequence goes on from NW_010183520.1 coordinate 102,462, forward strand.
TAATACTGTTACAACTGCTTTTCTCAGAAAGGAAAAAAGCTCACATTATCTTTAAAACAGGTGCCAGTAAACCCCATTTTTGACGACTGTTTTTCCCATCTAGGCATACTGTAGGCTAGGTGACGTCTCACCTGCCATCAACACATCAGGAACTCATTCAGCTGTTACACTGCTTTCTTTTATTGTACTCTAGCTGCCCTGTGGTGCATATAATCATCTCTGAGCAGTTGGCCTCAGGCAATTAGTGGAATCCCTGCCCCTCAGGTAGGGAATAAATAAAGGATCTGTCACCACCAAACAAGCTGTGAAACGAAGCTCCAAGGACTTTTGCTGAAGCAGGTGACCAAGAAACCAAAGATGCTGAGCCACTAATGTACTCTGATGGAAATAAGCATATGATACAACTTGGCTGCCAGCATCCTTAATTACAGGACATGGCATCATTTCATTCACAATGGAATAAATGGATATATTTATATATTTGAAGGTTTGAATGAGGATTTCCTGATGAAGTCATTCTTTTATTACAGCAGCACCTTTCATGGCCCTCTACAACTAAGGTCAAGTCAGCATTTCCATTAAAAATATCAAACCTATTTTGGGGACTTTATTATTACTCATCTAGAGAAAAACTCTGTACCGGATGAGACATGGCATAAAGGGCGTCAGTCCAGGGTAGAGAAAGGGAGAGGTAGAGATTTTTCTCCCTTCTTTGCTTTAAGTACACAAATAAATACACAAATGCTAAATAGTAGCAAATGATGGCTTTTAAAGACTAATAAATCCTGCATAAGCTTTTCCATATAAATTCTAAACACAGACTTCTGCTGTTGAGGACATGGGGGGAGAATATTAAAACCTATTAAGGGTTTTCCTCTGGGAAAGTAACTGCTTCCCATGTGCAGCGACTTATTTTCCAAGAGTAATTTTACAATGCATTTTATTAACTGAAAACTGCACAATTAATACAACAGACTGCAGACAAAGACTCAACACAGTAAATAAACTGAGAGGTTTTTCCCAAGCGTTGCTCTTGTATTGATGTAAATGCAGATAGCTCTCCCAGAAGCAGCAGATCAGCCTGGGTGTAAGACCTCTGCTAGGGACAGGAGGCGTCAGGCCCTGTGCGCTCTGTCCCAGGAGCCCTCAAACAGGAGGCAATAATGACTTCAAAGGAGCTGTTGTGGTCTTTCATGGGAATAATCAATGTACAATGCAACCTTGTTTATCCAAAGGGCTCAGGTGACACTTAGGATCTCCTGATAAAAGGTGATGGGGATGAAGGAGGGAAAGGTACAGATGGGCATGACGAGTTCACCCTCCAGGGATCAGGAATTGCCTCTGCCTGCTGAAAATTGGCACAGAAAAGAACATGCCTCAAAGCCCTTTGGGCAGCCCTCTCTCTGCAGCAGACACTTTTTAGAACTCAACCTAGTCTTGAAAATAATCTCCTGCTACAGCTCACAGCAGCCATATGGAGCATTGCCATGACGAGGTTTACTCCTGGTGCACACAAAGTCAGTGCAAATAACATACTCATCCAGGACTTCTGCAATGCGGCACTGATCCTGCCATGCACCAGGTTGTCCAATTGCACGCACTTACACATTTGGTCTCTTCCATTTTTTGGAAGGAGGCTCTGCAAGTAGCCTCTCTGCAGCCTGTCACACCCTCAGCCTTGTTTGAAATGCCATGCTTTGCAAGTCAGAGTCCTGTGCCTGCAATATCCAGGAAGGGTGGAGGAACTTGAGCTGTCAGGAGGCTTGCTGGTTGATCATTTAATTCCTTTCTGCTTTGTGCTTTCTTTTATCTGCCACTCTTGGGACCAGAGCCTTGGGTCAGAATCAAGCTTGATTATGATGGTGCTCTGCAAAGACCTCCCAAGAGCTTCTTCCCAAAAAGCAGACCACCTGAAAAGAGACCTACTTGGCTAAAACTGCACATCCACACACTGGAATTTTAGATTTACTAATGACTTGCCATTGCCTGATCATCCTGTGCACACTGCTGGAAGTGGTCTGGCCCCATGTTGGACTGTACCATAATACTTTTGGCACCTCCACATGGCTCTTCTGATGTATCCATCAATTCAAGTTGAAGGGTAAATCCTGAGTAATATACTGCCCCTAGAAGATGTCAGGTGAGGTGGATTTTGGACTGCAGTGTAGCTGTATAAAAGGGGAATGAAGGAGCGGGGATTACAAAGGATTTATTTATCCTTTATGGACAGGGTGAGAGTAAATTTACCACCTATACTTTAAGTTTTGGCATTGTTCTGTTTCTACATTTTAGAGAGCCCATGAAAATGGAAGGTGGTGCACCAACTGGTTATTTGGTCTTATGGTGAATAGAGGTCACTGTAATCTGAGAAGATGTGTTTGGATATTTTGCTTTGTGGAGTGAGACTCCTGAGCTAGGAAACAAAACCCAAATCAAAACAAAACAAGATCCACCCCACGTCCCACCCTCCCCCCAAAAAACCCCAAACAAACAGAAAAACCCCAGCAAAATAGATAATGTTTTTCTCTTCTTATTTAGGGACATGTAGGTAGTAGGATGTTTGGCAATAAGAAAACAGATGGAGGAGGGATTAGATGGACACTGACTTGTCTTCTGTGTCACTGTCACTCACAAAGATGGGCTCACAGACGTTTCACTCATAAAAGGAGAAACTTTATAACGTGACTCTCCTTTTGGTACTAAGGCTACATCCACTAGATCTAACATACTTCTGGGGCATGATGAGCTCAGACTTACTGAAAACTGATGGAAATGGTGGTTTCAAGCTCTGTGCATCAATGAGGACCATTTCAGAATGTCTCCAGGACATGCAGTACAGATGTGCGAGAAGAAACTACATTATTAACCTCCAAAGCATTTCTAATGCGGGCAGAGTCTAGGATAATTCCTTTCCCTGTAGCACATTCAGTACTGCCTGGCTAGGGATACTGTCTTTTCATCCAGAGTAGTCCCACTTAGCGCAACCAAACATGAGAAACAAGAATGGGTAAAACAGCTGTTACATCCCTCTCAGTTCTACTACAGTACTAAATATCATATCTGTTGCTTATTCAGAGCACCATATTCAACAGAAGAAACCAAAGCCAACAGAGTTACTATAGAATGGGCTTGCATAGTGATATCAGGCTCACAGTGAAGGGGGAGTACATCCCTGATCTGCTCAGGTTCGAAACGATGTTCTGTACTCTCAGAGTCATTTCCATGGCCAATATCAGAAGCCGGTGATCACCTTCCCTTAGGTCATCACCTAATACTCTGGCAGATTTTGTGCTCTAACTCATATGCACAGAAATCCTTGATGGTTTTTTTTGCATAAACCTGCTTATCTAAGAGGAATGGAAGACTAAAACATTGAGTGTATGCAACAAAAGTCTCATGGTCACTAACATGGACCAGAAGCCAACAATTGATGCACTTAGTAACGTCCTTGCACTGCACTAACCATTTATGAATGCAAATCAATTACTGCAGCCCCTTCTACCTTAAACACACACACTGCTAAGTATACAACCTCTCCAGAAAAGAGTATTTTAAGAACACAGGGACAGCCACACCGAGGCAGGATACCACCCAGCCCCAGAACTGGTCCTATCTCCAACAACGACCAGTAGCATGGACCTAGAGACAGATTATGAAAAACAGGGCAACAACCTGAGTACACTCTGGCAATAAGAAGCTCTGCTTGACATATGCAGGCTTTAGGTAGACAGAGAAGACTGAAGACACTGTTTGCTATTTGCACTTTGGAAACTTTACACGCTCCTGGTGCAGTGACCTACAGAGTAAGGAATCCCTAAGAACTCATTAATAGGTGGTGTCTCATATAGCTCCACTGAGACTGAAAATGAGATATCAAACACAGATTATGTGGGAGAGTTGCCTGTATATTTCACTGAAACATTTTAGATTTCCAAACGTTTCCTATTATTTATCATTTTATTTATTTGTTCTTTTGAATTCGAAGAAAATGGGCCAAGTCTAGGAAGACTAGAACAGGATCCAAACAAACCAGAAAAGAAAATTAAATCGTAACTTTGCTAAACACAACTCGAGCCCACAAAAGCAAGAAAAAGCAGCATTATGGCTCAAATGCCATCCTTGCCTCTGCTGCCTTTCAGGGAGTCTCCAAAGTATGGGTGATTTCACAGGTCACATGCAATGCCCAGGCACCACAAGATCAGTTAAGGAGGGAGTCCCATCCTTAACTCTGCTCATTGCTCCTTCTGTGGTTTCAAGTCAGACTCTCAATGTTAGTACAACCTATTTTTTGTGGTTTAATAAATCACATACTTTAGCTTATGTAATGACTCAGAGTGAGTGATTGTATTCTGTTCTGGCCCAGAGGTGATGTGATCATATCCCAGCTCTGTAAGGCAATGGAAATCAATGGTTGCTGCTGGATTCATTTCAGACAGGCTGGGGTGTGTGGAGGTGGTAACGGGCTGGCTCAAACTTTGAAAGTTTACTAGTTCCAGATGGAATTGTTTACAAAAAATAAAGCATTTTTGAATCAGCTTGTGGTTCAAATCTCCTTCCTGACCTTCCCTTACCAAAACAGACTAAAAAGACATGGCTGAGTCTTTCTGCTGACTGACAGCCTGTTCTACATGATCTAGTTTTCTCCTTGTTTTAAAACATCTTGCAAGTCCAACTACCTGCTGAAGTTTAAACATCCTTAAGAGCTGCACGGGGATGTGAAGTCACACGCTGCTCAGCGCCAAGGTTTGCTCTCCTGCACATCTAGCAGTGAAATCTGAAGCTGGTCACTGCTGCACACATCCTGCTCATTAAAAGGCTTTCCCATTACACACTTGCATGAAGTACTTGGCACCCTGATTGATTAAATCCTTTTGAAATCATCTCTGTTTCAACACAGCTATAGTGCTGAAAGCAAGGGGGAGGAGTGGAGGGAGACTTGTCTGCATTATAAATTTCTAGGCTGCCCTGCAAAGCAACAGAAGGAGCAGGGAATAAGCAAAGGACAGTCATGGATGAGGTCTGACTCTGCTGGCACAAATGGCAACAGCAGAGTCAGAATCAGGACCAAGACTGAGTCAAACAGTTGGTCAATTCCACCTCACCTCTGGAACCCAAGGGCCAGGCCTTGCCCATCTGGAGGGAGAGGCCAGTTGGAGTATCAGGCCAATAAGGGCAGGAAAAGCAGCAGACCGAGATGTCTGCCAGCAGTGCTAGCCTGGCCTCAGAGAAAAAAAAACCCAGCTAGAGCAGCAGCACCCCACATTTTTGTTATCGCAGCCACCACTATGCCATCAGACCTGCTGTCTTCAAGTGCTGGGGGCAGCAACTGAGAAAGGAACCTGCTTTGACAGATGTGTGGCAGATTTCCTCTGTGATTAATTGGTATAAGGGACAACCCATTGTCACAGCAACTTTGTTGAAAGCTCTTTCTCCCAGCAAACCTCAAGGACTTGGGACTCAGCCATGTACATTTACAGAAGTCACTAGTTTCTCATAAATAAGTCTGAAGAACATTTGTTGCAGGAACCGTGTCTGAAAAACATAGCATAGTTTACAATTTGAAGGGGGTTTATTACTTTTTTAAAATTAGTCAAATCCATACATCATGTGTCAGGCATTGTTTGTACTCTGTGGGCAGCTTATAGGAAGCCAGCAAGAATGACTGGTTTTCCATATACAGATGCCCTGCTGTGATCCTCAGAAAACCCCCTGCCCTCTTCAGAAGGGATCCCTCCCCTTTGAAAATCTGGCGTGCACAGTTTCCTTTCACATAACACAGTCAAACAGGCCCTCATCACATCCACTTTCAGGGGCTTATATTCAGAATATGTGCAAAGGTGCTGGTTCCGAAAACTGATGTGGAGAGGTTGAAAAAAAAGAAGCAGGATATCTGCCTAAAAGCATTTTTGGAAGGCTGAGGCCTGTATGGCAAATGCACTACATGGCATACAGCAACGCTTTCTGAGAAACAAACAAACAATCAAACAATATTTGGAAAAGTCTTCTGAAGAGGAGAATGAATGTATTTGCCCCATGAAATTTGTGTCTATTTTCTCACTTGTAAACATTTGACTTTTCTGCCTGAAGACAGAGAGAAATACAGGGTGAAAGTAATTTCCTTATCCAAATCCCATGTCTCACGAGTCCAAGAAACAAAGACTCCAAGAAATAAGGTTTTAGAGTGAAAATAATTCTCTTCAACTTCACCATGTACAAAAGTACTGCTCTAAGTGCTCAGAGACTCTGCATGAAACAAAAATAAGAGTTCATCCTTATGGAGAATAATGGAAAGAGAAAAAGACAAAACAAAACAAAACAAAACAACTTCTACGCTGCCTTTACAGCATCCTCTAACCAGCACTTCACATATATGTTTTAGCTATAGTGTTTCACACATCTGATTTTGAAGAGCATTTTCATATTTCCCTTTGAATTATTGTGTTTTTCTTGGTTCTCATTACAGCAATGAGGGGACCCAACACCCCTCATAATGAAAGGCAGAGCAAAGATGAACAATAAGAATTGGAACTTCCCACCAAAGCCTGTGAAAAAAAGAATTATACTTCTATCTGAGAAACTGGAGCGCTGCACAGGGGGCCAGCAGCCACACCAACTTACGAAGTTTGTGCCCATTCCATGTGCTGGTTCCCGGCACTGAACACAGCCTGCATCCTCTTGGCTGTGGCAAGCCAGCAGTTTGTGGGGCCACTCTGTAAACCATGGTAGTGAGCAGACCCAGCTTTATTGTTTAAAAGAATACCAATAATAAAAATAATAAGTACTAATACTGTTCATTAATACTAATTATTAATAAAGAAAAATAATAAACCCAGATAAATTTGCTGATCTGATTTTAAAAAGGCCATATGAGTAGCTGTCAGGACAACACTAAGATGCCCAGCAGGGTGAAAATAAGAACCTGAAAGGGAAGCTCCTTAAACCACCATTGCTGCCATAGCTACAGCCTGGTAGACTGTGCTTCATGGTGACATTTGGAGGAACAAAGAATCTGCAGTGCAAAAACCTCTATAATTCCTCCAGTGGGAGCAGTAAGAGAATGGCTGAGCTTCACCCAGGTCTAACCATCTCTTTGCCTTTTCAGGCATGGTGATTTGATTTGTAAACAGTATGGATCCTCCACTACTCCGTCTGCCCTGGGCTGAGGCTCTGCTTCCCTACTTGCATCAATTATTCTACAGCTTTCCTCTCTGCTGCCCCTGGACTTCTCTGTATTTCAACATTCTATCTCTTAATGTTCTTTTGGATTTAAAATTAACTTTTTGAAGAAATATTTCCTTTCCAGTGCCATACTGCAATGTAGACCAGGTCTGCATTTTATTAGTAAATTCATCCCATGCTGGTGTTTTTGTATCCTCAGTGTCATGTACATTTAATAAAATGCTATTCCCCTCTCTGTCCCCAGTTGTTTTATTTTAAAGCAAAGATGTGCGTTAAAGTGCTAGGAATATTCTTGATGGAGAAAGTAGAAGGAAAAGAAATCCAAAAGTGTTAAGGACCAGAAGTTTCCAAAAGAGACAAGAGAAGTGGCAGGCTGCAAGCACATGAGTCACTGAGCACTTCTACGTCTTCCAGCTGTGTTTGAATGCAATAAGCACGTTTGAAAAGAGCCAGGATGCTTCCAGCTGCCTCTGAAAACTGGGAGGAGGTATCACTGCTGGACCCTCCAGTCCAGGAGCTTTTCTTAGGGCCCAGAGCCACCAGTGACTCAGAGGCTCCCAGCTAAGAGCAGGAGGGGAGTCAGGTGCCAATACTGGTAACAGAGAAGAATCAGGAGAAAAGCAGTGTTTCTGCAGAAAAGGGAAGTGGATAGCAAAGTGGCATATCCAGAGGCACAAGAAATAGTAAGGACCGTACTCCTGGACAGCGTGTGCATAAAACATCGAAAAGAAGGAAACCAACACAGAAATATGTCCCCTAGAGTAAGGCGGGAGAAAAATTGAGGTGAAAAGGTGAAAGGCAGAGAAAAGATATAGAGAAGACAAAGGAAGGAGCTGACAAAGAGGAAGAAATGGGAAGAAGAGAGAGAAGTGTAGGCAGCCTTCAGCTGGTAACTTGGTTCCTACCTTTTACCCTCAGAAAAATGCAGTGAGAAGCCCAGGAGAGCACTGAGCCCACACTAAAACATCTTACATCTTGTGTTAAAGGCAGATCACTAGTTCCTCCCTTCACACAGAATCACAGAATATTAGGAGTTGGAAGGGACCTCTAAAGAAGACTGTGTTGCATCCGCCCCTCTGCACTTGTGTCTTTCTGGCATAGATGAAGTTCAGTGCAAATCTGTATATGACCATAAGTATCACCAGCACAAATTCTGAAACATCCAGAACCTATTCAGAGGTAAAATGCTCCACAGTTGTGTTTGTTGATGAGATATATTGAAGCAGACAGGAACAGGAGCTGATCTCGTAACTAAAATGTGGCCCAAAGGATATAAATCCTGGGGAGTGTCCTCAGTTCAGTCAAATTAGATATTACATCAGGATCTGTCAGCATAGTTTCCCCACATTTCCCACAGCTCCTAGAATCAGCCCAGAGCTCAGATGTGAACAATGAAACGTGAATCTGATCCATTGCAGCCAGGAATTTTGAAAAACATCCTAGGATTCACCCCTTCTACAAACATATCCATCTAAAAGGGATATTAGTTGATGCTTTTGCAAAGAAACACTAAGACAAGGCTACTTTTGTTATAAGAAAGATCTCCCAGTGACAGACAGCTGCTGTGCCATGCCATGCCAAAGGCTGCAGATACAAATTACCTCACATTGAAACATCTCAGGCACCAGTATTTTGGAAGTTTATCATCAGCTGGTGAAAAGAAAGGAGTCTCTGACATTTCAGAGAGGGTAGCCAGGAATAATTGCTGACAAAACATCTTAGCTAGCACTTTCTGGAAGATAGCCTCATTACAAGTAAAAGGAAGAAGAGGGAAACTTTCTGGAGTGCTTGCAGAAACAGCTTATGTAAAGGAACTGAAAATAAGCAGAAGGGTTGATAAAAGGCATAGAGGTTTTACACAATAGCATATTCTCCCATAAAACACCTAATTCTTCTACTTGGTATTCATCATTGTCAGAAGCCTTTATAGCAGTGAATGAAAGCTTTATGCTTAGCCTCATTATCAGCTCAATGATAGAGGGCAAGCCATGCACATGAAGTTCAGTACTAAAGATATGTTGTTAAAATGCTGCAATTTGTCAGCATTTAGATAAACAAATGAGGGGCACAGCAAGTGTGTGAAGTGACCTTTGCAGCATTCATGGGATATTTTGCCACTTGTTCTGAAAAACATACTCAAGTTGCTCTAAATTTTCTGTGTTGGAATGAGAGAACATTGATTTTAAACATATCTCTTTGAGCAAGACAGAGGCTCATTTTCTTTTTCTCTTTTACTCTCATTTTCTTTTAAATTGTTTCTCTCTCCGTAACCCCATTCTTTGTTTACTATTGTGCTTCCCATAGATCCTGACATTCCAGTAAATCTTCCTGGGCTTGATCCTGAGCAACCGGTCTTGCCAGCACATTCCTGGTGGCTTCGCCAGGACAGCCCCAGTGACCTGTCACTCGGCAGTGTGAACTCAGAAGCAACTCATGTGAAATGATAACATATCGCAGTAATGTAACTGATAATGTGCTCTTCCCCACTTCAGCTATTAAATAGAAAATAAAAGCATAAAAGAAAAAAAGAAAAAAAAATCTCTAAAGATTTGACAACTTCATTCTTTCCCATCTTTTACCTTTTAGTGTCAGTAATATTTGCTCCAAGGCTTACATTTGCCTGTTTTCTGTGAATTCTTTCTCACTCCGCTCAAGTGAAATGCACTTGAAGAGCAGACAATGCTTCTTTGCAGAGGACTCCATTTCTTGGTTTCTTACAGAGTATTTAATGATGCCGTGAAAGCCAGGCACCCGAGAAATCAAATCAAATGAATTGTAACACTTTCTGAAAAGCGAGATTATGCTACAATGGGGTTTCAATCACCTCCGGGAGAACGTTTGTCTGAAATCAGGCCTTCCTCAGATTATACACAGCTGTTGAGCTGCCTAATGCTTTCACAGTTTTCCTATGTTGAAGGAAAACCTTGGTGGCATGGGATCACCATCAATCTCAATACTTTATACAAAGTGGAGTCACTAAAGTCTCATTTGCAGCCCCTTTTCTTTTTGGCCTATACACAAACTTTTCTGCTCATTTGAAGAGAATTATGTGGGCTTAATTAAGTGTAGTAACTTATTGGTAGCACAGTGCCCAAACAATGAAATGTGCAGATGTGATGTGAAATCATGGGGCAATGCTGTTGTGAAGAATACAAATCAGGGTGACGGCTATTATTTGTACCCAAAAGAAGTTATTTGGGACTCAATTATCCCATTCATAGTAATTGTGGTGCACCAGATGGTTACAATGCATAAGAGTCTTCCATGACCATAACATTTCTTCTGAGCACCTTTTCTTCTTCTCTAATTCACCATACAATGATTAGTTTCTTATTGGGTGTTTATTGAAATGAAGGGGGCTAAGGAACAGATTTAGTGCATCAAGGAACAAAAGCAGGGGAGACCCATGAATCAAAATAAGAGACTGCAGCTTGCTCTGTTGTTTTTCAGAGGCCTTGAAATAGTCGCCTTGCAGCTTATCTGCAATGACCTTCCCTCCCTTTCTCTCTCTTGCCTCCTTCTCTTTCCACAAGGTCAGGAGATGTAAAGTTTTTCAAATCTGACCGGCTGCTGTGCCGTCTGTCAAAACCTTTCCAGCCAAGTGAGCAGTTTTTCATTTAATTCATTGAGTACTCCTCAATAAAATTAATTCCTTCTCATCAGCACCACTGAAGCACTGAATAGGAACAAAACCAAACGAGGCTGTGAATATAGTGTTGGTCATTAACTAGGGGCACTGACTCTATCATCTGTTCATCCTTTCATCACATTGAGGTGTTTGCAATATAAAAGGAAACGCAAAGGGAGTAGGAAGAAAGTGTGAACAGAGAAGTGTGAGGAGGCAGGTTCTCAGCCAGAAAAATATCAGTTTCTTTCCACTGCAACCAATGAAGAAAAACCCGTTTATACCAGGAGGATTTGGCACTTGTATTGGCACTCTCCTAAAGCTCTTGCCCATCACCTATGTGAATCAGTTGATGGGAGATTAGGCAAAGGTTTCTCAACATGCACCCTTTGCTTGTGCAGAAAAAGGGCAGCAACTAGGCACATTGCAGCCACAGCCCATTCATTTTTGTGTTTCAGTCATCCTCTTTGGGAAAAGAAAATTTCTGCCTGGGCTGAGGTGAAGGTACTCCAGACGGCTCTTTTTGGGCTTGTACACCATGATTGGCAACAGTATGCAGAGAGCTCTGTGTTCACAGCAGAATGGGAAGCATGTTGAATATCAGTTAGTCTCTTCCATTGGCCATCACCACTTTCTAGCATCTTTTCTCTCCTGAGTCCAGTAGTGTCATGGCATTC
>NW_010183520.1:113973-159281 GCF_000695765.1 Mesitornis unicolor
GATAAGGAGCATGTAGGTTTTAGTTTTAGCATACCTGTTGTTATGGTTACATTTGTTTGTTAAACATAATGATGGCATTGGGAGTAACGCATTCATGACTTTCCTGATTAAGGCAACGACATAGCTCTGGTGGTGTCTACTTGAAACTTGATCATGTGGCTTCAAAGACTGGCAACCACATCCTACTTTGGGGTTAGCCAAATAAAACTATATTCTGGTTTAGTGCTGCTAGTTTTGAGGAAATGATGGTTATGAAATTTGGGCCAGAGTTTATGTTTACTTAAACTATGACTGCCATGAGACAGAGTCCATCTTTCCTAACAAAGGAAAGTAACATATGAAATATGCCTTTTTAAATAACATTTTTCAAAGGTGTTTTCCAGCTTAAAGAGACCTCAGTGCTACTTGTGTTCTGAAACCTATATCAAAATGACACTAAGCTGCAACCCACAAAGCTCAAGTTATGCTTTGCAAGCTGTTTATTATTTGTAAATACATAGGTTGATGACATGTATTGCATAGATCTAATTTCAACCATATCTTTTCTTTAATAAACAGAACATGCTGTACCAGCAGAGGTATAACTAAGTGATGATAACATCTGTTTTTCAGACCATGTATAGATCAGAAAGATAACTTTTTCTTCCCAAAACAACAAGAAAATGGATAAAAGAATAATGCTAAATCTTTTTTTTTTTGAGGACTACTGAATAAGCAGGGGCAGATTTTCAAAGATATATAAGGGTTTCACCATTCCTATCTATTATTGTTTCAAACAGTATGCTTAACACTGATCTAGGAACTGAGTGCTTCTATAAAATGTCTAGGTTTAAATGGACCATACATGCACTAAGACATTTCATATCTATGTTACAGGAAAGATGAGGAAACAGAAGACTGAGATGAATAGTTTCAGATTCCATAATTTCCTTTTCCTGGTAGAGGTGTGCTATGGTGACCTTGGGTCCTGATAATTGTAGGTAGTTAGGGTCTGGCGGCCGGAAGATATCGCGCTGTACAGAAACATAGGGCCCCTCTCCTGATAGCCAATAGCGTTTAGTTCATGATGTAAGCAGACAGAAGTGACGTTATAAACCCAAGCTATATAATGCTGCGTCATTCACCAATAAACGCCATTTGCCATCCACCACATTGGTGTCTGTGAGCTGATGGCCCGTGCGGCCTAGGGAGGGTCGCCGTGCCGTTCCTGAACCAGGTCGCCACGCCTCCAAAGGCAACAGATAATCCTGTTTTCTATCCAGTTACATTCTTAACCAAATGAAATAGACCTCTGCACTACATGACAATCAGAGCCTTGTGCTTTTTATATTTTTCTAGCTCAGGTATAACACTTTGCATTGTCAGACAACATCCCAATAGCCTGTTTGGAAAAGACCAGAGCCAGACACCTTTTCCGGTATGTCCCTGGTCTGGACAGGCAGAGGACCAACATTATGGGAAACCTACCTCACATCTTATGTGTATCCCGCTTTGCCACCAGCAGAAGTGGAATAAAATCTAGAAGCCCTGATTCACATAATGTTCTCTACATTACTGTCCTTTCAATAGCTAGATCAAACAGCCATACAGTCTCTATCATATTTTTTGAGTAGAGACCTTCAAGAAGAACAGAGAAGCAGCTAGAGAGCAGAGACACAACATTAGTGACCTGAAGAAGTAGAATGGAACATTTCTCCAGGGATGAGTGGATTAGAAATAATTTAATCTTTTCTGTTAGGTGGAGAATAAAACTCTACCCTCAGTTCAGTTAAGTCTTCCATTGACATCAGTAAGTAGACATTCACATAGTGTTTTCTATTCTGTAGCTTAATGTCATCAAAGTCCAGGGGTGTAATACTGGGAGTTTGGATTCTTCTTCAAACCAGACTGCAACTAACAGAATTTTGGCACAGGTTTCCTGACCATTATGCAGTTTTTAATTAATTTTGACTAATATTCCCATTTCACAGTCTGTACCCTCTTTGGTAAACTCTAGGATAATTCCACATTTTGACTTACAAAACCCCAAACAGATCTCATCTCACTGCAACTGGGAGATAGAGTAGTTATCTAATATAGCTAAAACCATAAACGTTTGTTCCCACAGTGTTTTCACATTAGGCTTTAACCAGGATCGAGATCCTGTCTTGCAAAATTGAGAAATGAAGCTAAAGGCTGTTCCAATTTCCTGCATAACTGCTCTAATTCTGTACTAACTCATCTAAGGAAATTTAGACCCAGCTTCAAGGCTATGGGGAAGTCAAATGCAGAGGGACAGCTTCTTCTCATGACACTATGCATGTTAAATCTTCAAAGATTTGCTTTCTCTATAGTTATTTTTATTGACTCTTATTCATCTTCCCGTATCAGAGGGCTCAGCCAATCCAGAGCACTACCGGATTACAACTTTTCTAGCACATTATAAAAATGATTCTCTGTCATCAGGGCTTCAGGGAGATGTAGACTGATTTTTATGAGAGGTGCCTAAATACCTCTGAAGAGCTCAGTCTTAAAAGGACACTAAGAGGGCCAAATGCCAGGAAGATGGTTCCATGAAGATCCCTGGACCTGTCAGCATGAGATTCCCAGCGGGTCTGTACCCATGTGCTTTCACCAGCTTTGGCTTTCCCAGTGATGCCAGTGAGACAGCTGGGTTTAGGTATGCACAAAGTCATTATCAGACATTGGCACAGGTTTGTGACTGCTCATCTTGTGCTTCAGTTTTAACATTTCTTTTTTAAAGAAATTGTTCCAGTGACATCGTAGTTTCAGATTTCCACTCAGACTGGCCTTATTACAGTAAAATACAGCCCGCCAATATTTATGATGTTGTTTTGTCTCCCAAGCAAGCAGAGAAGCTTTTCCCATGTGTTTTGTTTTGATCTTATCTATTAAGGGCTATAGCCCTTTTGTTTTATGCAGGTCTCTTATTTTGCTCTTTAGCAAGAATACAACCATGAAAACTATGTGCGATGAAGTCTTAAACCCCTTGAGGTCTATTTAGCATGGAACTTTGCTATGAACTTGAATGTACAAAGGAATGTATCTCATTAGCAGGCATTTATATATCATCCGCATAATGGCTCCTTTTCTATTCCCTCTCCACTTTTTCTGCCTTTTATCATTTGAAATTTCCCATACATTGGCTATTGGAGGTCAGTTACATGACCAAGATTTGTATGAGAACATTATAGCACACTGTGGAAAATCTAAAACATATAGTTGCCACTGACTCTGTCAAAAGACTTTTTCCATATTTAAGGAAAGAGTTGAAATGAGGATTAGATTAAACACTTATCAGGGTTAAGGTCAAAACCAGTGGCTGAAGACATGCAAACTTGCAGTTCCCACATCCCTGGGGTCAAGCTCCATTGGTCACTGTGTGAAGCTGGAGTCACAGTTTGGTATGGTAGGACATGACCATAAACAACTTACATACACCATGCAGGGTGTATCTCCCAGTGCTGTAACTAGTTTAGGGAATAGCAATGTGGGAATGGGAAGCTTGGCAGGGATAGCCCTCCCGAGCTCAGTTTCACTACACAGTGCTTGAAAGGGAACTTCGTACATCATCTTCCTCTTCTCCAGGGGTGAGAAATGAAGACTACAGTCTGAATTTATGTTCCCCCTGCTTTTAATTCAATACATTTCGTAGCTGCAATTGGAGCTCTTTGAATGACACAGTATTTCCTCGGGGACTTCCTGGAGTACAAAAATTTCTCAAAGTTTTAAAATTTCACATGACACAAGAACTTCTTCAGTGGTTGATAAAGTTGTTTGTTGAGATTGGAAGCATCCAACTTCCTCACTTCTTCAATCTTCCCTTTTTTCCCTTTCTTTTTATTCCTCCTCCCTGCCCTTTTCAGCATCCTCCACTCTGAGACCTCAGCTACTGCCCCCATGCCACCCGATGTTTCGCAACAGAGCTGGGGGGAGGGGGGGAATATACCTCTTGATGCACTGCAGATGTGGGCTGTTAGTGGTGCTTTCACATGGAACTCAAATTGCTTGAAAAGTTTTAACCCTGTGACTAAATTCTCAAACCTGCAAACTGTAAGCAAAGCCCATGCTCCCATCTAGACTGAAAAGGGCAAGTTAATGAAAGAAACCCCCACCCTAGAAATTCACAGGATGCATGAAAGAAACCTAAACCCCCCACATTCTCAATGCTAATTAAGCAATAATGATCAAGGCACAGAGTATTTCCTGGGGATTAATAACTAACTGGGAGGAGATGATGACCCCAGACAGTCATTAATCCTCAGGAAATGCCCTGCATCGAAGTTGTTATTGCTAGTCAGGCTAAATATGTGAGAAAAGAAGTTTCTAAAAGTCCATCTTGCTGGAGATTTTTCAGTACGTTTTCTCTTTGGTTATGATTATGAGCCCCCTAAAGCAGGACCTCTCAGGTCCATCAGCCAATCAGATTGCACAAAATATCTCTCCAAACCCCACTACAGATGGAATTAAAAATGAAAACAGAGTTCCTCAAACACTCCTCTGCAAATGTGTCTTGCTGTTCTCTAGACATTCAAAGCCTGATCTTAAACAACATAAAGCTGTGTCAGCTCCCACTGAACTCAATAAGGAGATCAACCTCTGGACTCCAAATTTCTGTAACCTCTCACACACTCCTCATCTGACCAGCACCAAGTCCATAAAGCTTACCTGTTTCTGAACAGGCCCTAACTCTAGGATGTGTTTGATCTCAAGTGCATTTTTAACTTTAGGCAAATATGTGCTCAACTGACTTGAATGATTTAATAGATGATGTGTAGTAACCAGGAACCCTTTGCACCTGAGATCTCACCCTTAGATGTTTAACTCCCATAGCCTGTAGCAGGGCACACGTGCTGAAATTCAAGCATACATAACATTTTCAGGAATTGAAACTGCATTTATTGGCAACAGTCACAACCAGAGAGGAATGACTGTGCTGCACAGATCACAGAGGTGCAGTGTAAGACCAAGACCTTGCGATCACACTCTTACTTTAGATCTCTCTCATCTCAGGTGCATGTCTGCAGGAAACCCACACTGGGATCTTCAAAACAAACAACAATTTCTATCACACTTTTATAAAAGAGAAATTACCAGATCATCCTAATACTACAACTATTTTTGTAATCTGTTACTTGTAATAAAGACCTCAACACATACACAAGTCTGTCCTCCCTCTCTTGGCATTTTCTGGTATGCTTAAGAAATAATTTAGCTTCTGCAAAAAAAAAAAAAAGAAAAAAGGGTTGTTAAACAAAAACTTCCTCATTAGCATTGATAGTCTTTAAATTTTGCTGGAAATAGAGCTTTTTGTATGTCATTAAATACTTCCTTCAGTTTAGAAAGAGAAATTAGGAAGAAAGCATTTCATCCACATTAATCTTTTCAATTAGGTTTTAAAAAAAATTCAATAGTATAAGTAATAAAAGGCAAACTGCCCTTTTAAAAAGTATTTGCTGTTTAAATATTATAAAGGTTAATAATGGTATGGGGAAAAAATATATCGTACATATTTACATATGCGTATATGTGATATGCTCATCATTCTCTCAGCTCTTCTGTGTCACTCTTTGTCAAAAAAAACCCCATACATAAAAGATGAAAAAGAAAGGTCTCAGCCCCGCCTGAGTTTAGCTCCTACATTAGTTTGAAACCATGGAAAGCATTCAGCATTTAACAGGATTAAGCAAAGGGTAAACACTTAAAAGAAAATAGTTCAAATTCAGCTCCAGCTACCAGGAATATTTAGAAGTTATTTTCTTTTCCAAAAGCAATTTTTATCATCCCTAACTATAGCATCTCTAGTCAGAAGAAGAAAAAACAATTCATAAGTCATTGCAATATTTGTAATACAGAAAGCTCTTAAGCTAACAAACAGCTATATGAATTAGAAAGCTCCACTTTGCATAGTGCCCTCCCTACAAGCTTTCACAGGATCCCTGCTTTATCCTCCCCATAAATCTCTTCACTTTGCAGCAATACCAGCCCCTAGTGTTTATAACACAACGTCAGCAATTTTTGTAAGATTTATATAGGAAAACTACACTGAAAATTGCATGGTCAATATACATTCCTTAGGAATCAATGAAACACTATAAATCTTTAAATACACTTGTGCTCATAGGATTCAGGCATACTCCCTAAATGTACCCTGACATTCATTAGAGGATACTTAAGCATAGTGTTGCAGAGAAAAAATATGATAATTTTTGTGTAACTTTTTTTTTTTAGTGGAGTACATACAGAGAATATTGCAAGAGTGGGTTTGGGAGACTTATTTGTCAGACAAAAATTAATAACTATTCTAAAACCAAACTAACCCTACTGCTCCTCCATACCATGAGAGCAGTCACTTGGTCTAAAGTTTCACATTGGCCTATTTCTTATTAGCTGTGTTAAGCTGGCATCAAGGGGCTATCATCTGTCAAAATATCAGCAGGAGAAACAATTGACAAAGCCACCACTTGAGAATGTTGAGTAAACTAGGTAAAAAGCAGTGAAAGAAGTTAATGTGCAACCTGGCACACAGTACCAGCCCAAGCCGTGAGAACCACTTACGTGATAATTGGTCCCTCACAATATCTTCTGCTCCGTAAAACATTGTCTTGGACTTGTCTTTCAGCACAGGAACAGATCTCTTTGAGACACAATGAAACAACCAACCACCTGAAAGCCCCCTCCAGCTGACAGGGGAGGAATTCAGGTGGGAAAGCTTGCAATTTCTGAACAGCTACAAACAGTTTCAGGTAACTCCAGACTCACCGAGGGTCAATAGAAAAAAGGAAACAGTTTTGGGGTTTGTTTTTTTTAAAGAAGAAGAAGAAACATATTTATATGCAGTCATTTATTCAGTTCAGACAGAAATGGGTAACCTCTGGGATTCGAAGTACCACTGTCTCCATTTTTATCCTCCTTGTGGTCCAGACTTAAAGAAAAAATCCTTATTGTACTGACTGCGTATTACCAAGGGAAGAAATGTAAAACCAGGATTCAGAATAGAGACAGAGAAAATTAACAAAGCTGGTCTGTTTACAAAATAGGAACCTGGGTACTAGAAATATTAGAATATATGAATAGATTCTGAAACATCTTGTAATACAAGTGTTTTATAGGCCATCCAAGCTTTTATCAGCCTTTCTTTACTTACACACACACACACACACACACACACACATATATATATATACACACATATATGTATATACAAGTTTTTCAAAGTTGGGGGAGTGACTTTCAAAGCTGGGTCAGAGTGACAAAAATCAAAGCCAGTGAAGTATCACATTATCACTCATATGTGTTCATATATATATGCATTTTGAAAGAGAGCACTGATGTATAAAGGCAAGAGTGGAAGTCATCAGCTGAAACCTATCCTTAAAGGACAGATGATGCAAAAGCTTTAAGTGGAAGGGTGAAATTCACCCTATAAGGTAAATTATTTTACTTTCTAAAGTTGGTTCACTTTGAGCTTGTAAAGTGACCTAGGAGACTGTTCTAAAATGGGATGTTCTTGAGAGAGAGGGTCTGATTTGTAGCTACTGGAAAATATGAAATCTGTGTATGTTTTGGCACGTCTTTAGATTCTCAAGAGTCAAGGAATAGACATCTTTGTTTTTTAATGATTCAGAGAGTGGCAGCTAGTCCTTAAAAAGTGGGAGAACTCAATGTTTGTAGAGCAAATATAATTTCTTTTGTGTCAGAAAAGTTCTCATAGCAGAATCTGTTATTTCTTGTGTTGTTTTAAAAAGTAATGATCCATGTTCAGGCTTGTTGCTGGAACAACAAACGTGGGCAAATGCTGTTCTCAAAAGATACACTGAAGAGCAGGTCAGGTGTTCTTTTGTATGGCTCTAGGCCTTCTCATATTAACAGCTGTGGATGAATCATGACAAGATTTCCTTCAGATTTCACCAAAGCTTATGATAGGCATAGTTTCCTACTCAGTCCATACTAAATCAATCCCTGTTCCATCAAAAACACCATCATTTTCATATGTAGTCATATACTGACTGGTCTCTCAGTATGTCAATGGAAAAGTAAAAGGATAGAGTGAGTGTTTGGTATCCAAGATTAATAATAACCATTATGGGATTTGCTTTGGTGATATCACCCCGTATCTCACAAAAACAGCAATACAACAGCCAGAACAACTACATGTAAATGAAAGAGATAAAAAGAAAGCACAGAGATGAGACTAAAACTAGCTCACATGTGAATAGGGTTTGTATATCCTACTCTTACGCTTGATAACCAAGCCAGAGTTGTGTAAAGAATATTGTAAAGTGTACTATGCCTGGATTCCTTTCAAACAATGGGAGGGAATGAGAAGGCTCTCATTTAAGAACCTTTGTCCATGTGCAGGGCTCCCTAGGGAAAGCATACTGCAGTGCTGCACAAACTCCAGGTCGAGGATGCAGCTGTAGACTGGAAATGCCCCTTCATACTTTAGGCATGTATTTACTCAGATGACTAGAGGAGGTCCTAGAAATGAACTCAAACACTGGAATAATGAACATCCATAATACCTAACTGCCAGTTCACTCCCTGATCATATCCAGCCTCCTCTAAGTAGCTCCCTCCATTACCTTGTCCAGACACAGCCTAGCAGTATTGCTTTTTGGGGATTGCTCCCAAAGCAGCAGATAGAAGACATGGTCTGGCCGCAGTTCTGCAATACTATCCCAGCAGACTTCACATCCTCAGACTCTCCCACATGCCCCTGGTGTCATACCCCTCTGCATGTATCACCAGTTTCATGCTATAGAAGCAATGTGCTTGAGAGTGGGAACGTAGCATCACTAAGCTTCATGCTTTTGATACTGGGGAAAAAACTACTCAGATGCTAATTCTGTAGGACCCCCTTGAACACTCCACAGAGGTCAGATGAATTCCAGTTCAAAATGCCATGAAGCAGCAACATGACTCTGCTCTAATAAAGAGCTAGGATGAAACAATCTGTGCTACTTGGCTTTGGGCACAGGGACTGCTCTCTGCTTCTCTTTTATTTAGAGGTGTAGACACAGAGAAGGAGAACTGAGGCCTCTGCAGTAAAAATGTTGTGGTTTTAGTCTCCATAATCTGCTTTTATTCATCCTCAGCTACCACGCTGATGATTTCTCTTGTTCTGTCTTTCACCCACCCCACCTTTAACTGAACTGGGAAAGGCTTTCAGGAAAAACAGGCTACTTTCTGTTTAAAAAAAACCTCTCAGCTCTTGAGGACAGAACATTGCTACAGCAGAATCATGTTGGTCCTCAATCAAGGCCAGACTGATTTTATCCCACTGCTTTCTGGACAGTGTAACTCCATTGACTTACATTGATTTACCATGGCCTAACAGAAAATCTGATGCCTCTTTTCTTGCCAGAGAAATATTGTTAGTAAACTGAATCCAGAGGAATTCAGGACCATATTAGACTTTGCCTGTAGGTTAAAGGCAGCTGAGATGGTCTAATGCTGTAATCATCAGTAAAGAAACCATAACTTTCTGTACCCTTTCCTAAGCCTCTACTAGCATATGAAGTGCTCAGCAGAAGGAGTGGCATAAAGATACACATTTGGAATGCAGGTGCTCCACCAGATACTTGGTGGCACTCCAGCACCTGGATTTCTCTGTAGGCACCTTCCACTGTTTATTGCCAAGGAAGAGGTTTGTCCCTAATTGGCATTAACAAGAACAACAATATGTCCTCCTCCCTAAAGCTAAAGGTTGAAGTCGGTCATACATGTTGCTCTGCTTCCCTTTACTCTCTCTTATGATTAAACCACCCTTCTCTTCCCCTGCTTGGCAGACTGTTACATCAGGGCCACTACCAGCTGCAAGTTTCTTACGGCTTGTCAGTTCTTCAGTTGAGCTTATTTTTCATTCCTCAGCAGCTTGGAGAAATCAGAGGAGAGCAACAGTGACTTCTTGAAACTTGAATTTATTCAGTTTTACTGGTAGTTTTCAGAGTTGGACCATCGACTGCTGCACTAATGAAGAGTCACGTTTCTGCAATTGAGGGGAGAATTTACTAGAATCCCTTTAGAACAGGATAGCTCTAAATATAGCCACATTAAATAAACATATCTCTTAGGAGATAGGCCCTATTAATTAATCTAGCCATGTATCCTGTTTGAGCTGTGCTAAGCAGCTCTAGTACTCTACCAGTGTATATATATGTGTATCTTTTAAACAAGGCAGAAGTTTATGCACATGCTCTGTAGGCAACTCCAGCCAGTGCTTAAATGCATGTTTCTCTGAAAGTATGTCATAGTACTGCAAAGAAAGTACAAGGAAAAAGGGAATTGAATTGTTTAATCAAAACATCAGTTTAGCTGATTGCTAATCCCTATTTCAGAACGTCTCTTTTTTTTCCCCTCACTCCAGTTAAATTTTCATTCTCAGTTTCATATTTTAAAACCTTAAAAAAGCCACCTAAAACCTGCCATGAATATCTGAAGGTCTTTCCTCAAACAACAGAGACTTGCCTCAAGCAAAGAATGGGGTATTTGATTTAAAAGGACTTGTGGCATCCTGTTACTGATTTACTTCTGTAACACCTTTCAGAATGCAGCTGAATAAAAAGGCTAATTCATTATAAAGAGTCAGTAAACTTTTAATATTAGGATTTTGATTAATCTTCTCAAATTGTTATGTTATTACAAAATATATACTCAGTAAAAAGATTTTTGATAACAGACCTATAGAAAGAAGAATATTTAAAAGTCTGTGTCTGTTCAAGAGCAGTTCTTAGAAAAAATCACTTTACACTCACTCTCGGCACCACAAGGATGGTTGTAAAGTCCCTTTATCAAACAAATTCTGAAGCTTTCTCATTGGTTGAACTTGCGGCCATCTGTGACTGAGATGACCACATGAATAGTAATTTCTGAACTTATGCTTTTGTCGGAATTACTAAACTGCCTATTTCCATTATTATCTACCTTCTTTAGTCCACTACATCTTGACTGATAGGTAGACTGCAATCTTTCCGGGCATGAAGGAGATGACCTTGATTCCTGACTGAGAATTGCACAAATTAGAGTAGCAATGTATAGAAACATCAATGGTTGTTATTTTATTTCAAGTTTTTTTCTCCACTGGATAAAGTTTAATACCTCCTTACATGCCTTACTTGAGTTGCCCAGCTCTTGCATATAGGGCAAAACATAGTAGGCAGAGTTGCTCTTTGACTTGTTCTTTTCAGCTAGAGACCTTTGGATGGCAAAAAACTGCTTTATTTTCTCCTCCACCCCCAAGTTTCTGAGCGCCATGGTCTGGGAGTAGTTAGTAACATATAAGGCAAACCAGACACAATCATTTACTAACCCACCATCGTAGAGAGGAAGCCTATAATTCACAGGCAAGCCTCAGATACACAATGATCCTGGACATGACTACTGTATTGGTGCCATGCACACACTCAATGCTGTGACGAAGGTCACAGCCTGGCCTAATAGGAAGAACGATCCAGCTTTTAGGGTGCTTGCCCAAGCATTAGGAAACCACATCAGAGATACCCTCCATTGCACCACTTTAAAACACCCGATTATGGGTGCCTAAGTTACTTGTCACAGTTATAGTGTGTAAAGTCAAAAGACCATTAGGTAATCCAGATCTCACTGAAGGAATGATAGTTCGGGTACCCAAGTCCAGTATCACGACAGAGAGAACTTACCTTTTCTTTCTTCCAAAAAATAATTGTTGCCATAGTAGTAAATTATTCAAATGAAAAAGGTATTATCCTCATAAAATTGTGAAAGCATCAAATATCAGTGATCCGAAACTGTCTTATAGAACAAAAAGATGGAGATCTTAACATCAAATTATATTATGTTTATAACAAATTAAAAGCCACAGGATAATCCCATTGAAAGCTTATTTAAGTTTATTATTCAGTTTTTAAACTGAAATCAGAGCCCAAACTGTTTGTTGGGTTTTTTTAACAGCTAGAAACCTAAATTTAAGTTCCCAGGTCAAGATTTGGTTTCTCAAATGCCCAAGCAAACTCAGTTTTTACCATACTGCTTATACCACAACAGCTACTGCAAGCATCCATGAAAGGTCTGCAACTCTTTGATTCTCTTATGAGGATGGAGGTTGCAGTGAGGAGAAAGGAAAGCTGTCTTAATTTTTGCTACTTAGGAATGATCTTTTGAGGAAACTCAGTCAGATTGGCATTGCTATATCACAGCAACAGCAAGTTGTGGTGACAACAGCAAGTACACCATCATGGTACTCAGTGGCGGGGGAATAAATATATATATATGGATATATATGGAGAGAGAATCAAGCCATTTTCTTGGTGATCTGAACAAAAAGAGTGTCTGTTTTCTGTGACTAACAGCTAAGACACTGAGGATCAACAGCAGTTTATTTCACCATATTGTATTAATGATGGGATGCTTTGACTATGCTATCCCTTGATCCATTCTATTAGTGGAAAGCTTCTTAAGGCTTTCATATTCTCCAAGGCCTCCCTTTTTCTTGACCTGGACTGAAACCACATACCATACCACAAACGTATGCTATTTCAGGCACTTAGATAGAGTTTTAAAATTCCAGGCTGTGATCAATTACTGACTATTTGAGATTTATAACAAGTACTTTTTCCACAGAACTCAAATCTGATGGTTACTCTAACTAGGAACTCCACTAAAGCTGAAGAACTGATATTTAGAGAGGCAGCCCCAGATGGATCCATGTCTCAAGATTTAGCAAACTCAGAACTGGCAACTTTTGCGCCAGATCTAATTAAAAAAATGCTGTTAAAGACTGAAACAATTACAATGGGACCTGTACACAGAAAAAATTACATGAAGGTAGGACATGAAACTAGTTACACTGCAGATATACTGGTATAGTTGCACATATGTATACATTTATTCTACCTCTCTTTTTTAGATTATTTTTTGCTGCTGGGGAAATAGCTTAAACTAAGGCAATTATATTCAGGAGGAGGCCTGGGTCGATGACAAACTAGTGCCTTTAAATTAGAAGGGTGGTTGTTTCTATGATCAAGAGAACACAATAGTCAGTTCCATAGGATACACCTACTCACATAAGACTACCTCACCAGGTTACCTATGTAATTAGGTTCATGACTTTGGCACAACAGTTAGATGCCCAAAGTTGGATGGAATGAACATGGGCCTAGAATATCCAGAGAGGGCACTATAGTAATGTAGGACTGCAGTCCTACTGTCTCTTTATGCAGTACTAAAATGGACTTAATGTAGAGTCAAAATCTAATTTACTTCAGGTCCATGCAAAGGACCAGGTATGTGAGCCTGCACTGTCCAACACCACGTCGCATAAAAATATCCAAGTTATCTTGAAATAATATCTACAAAGCCAGTAGTAGTATAGCTTTGTATCAATGTGATATTTCTAACACAGTAAATAGCCATGATAAGGCAAAGATCCAATAGCCATGATAAGGCAAAGATCCAAAGCATCATGTTAATGTAAATTATCTTCTGAAAACCATATGCAGGGTATTTGCGCAGAACTGAGAAGGTAACACCATCTCACTGGGAACTTCCTACTCTAACAGCATGAGGATGTGGTCATGCCCTTATCAAGGGCTTTCCATTAGTCAACAAAGTCATATTTTAATATAGCACACAATGAGAGCTGCATAAAGAAAACACTTACTATACTATTCCAGACTCAGAAGTTGGGACTGCAATCCCCCTAGCAAAACTCATGAACAGGGAGGAGGTATTATTTCTGTTTTCGAAGAAGTATGTGTTATTTCTTCTGTAAAAATAAGCAAAATGCCTATAGCTCTTCCAATGACAAGAAGAGCCTGCATCCAATAATGGGTCAGCACCATCTTTCTTTCAGAATTCTCTGTATCACAAATATAGGATTCCAAACAAAGATTCCTGTAATCAATAAACATTGTTAATCATTGGCAGGCACTTTGATAGCACTCCTTTTCAGTATTTAAATAAAATTATAAAATTTAATAATGAATTATACTTCACATTACCTCAATGACATGAAATATCCTTCTCTCCAATTAAAAAAAGACACAGAGAAATCATCTGGGGTTGAGATGAAAGTCAGAGTGCAGATAAAACATGCTGTGTTTCCATTGTGAATGTAAACAAATCTAAATAAGAGGCCCATGTTCGTGTCGGAAGTCTGTCCTAAAGTTGTACTTAAACTAAAATCTCTCAACTTCCTGCCCTTCCTATGCAACCTAACTTTTCATTGGCCTTAAGATGCCTTAATGATTATGTATAAATTACTCTTAATGAACAAACTACTCATGTGGCCTTGAGGATTACAGTGATTCTCAGGAATATATGTATTTCCTTCTCACTCCCCTTTACCCCATCTTTTCAAAGTATTGTAAAGAATTTTTAAGAGAATGCCCTGCAAAAGGCCAAATGAATTGCCTTGTTTTTCTGAAGTACATCTGTAACCCATCTTACTGATTCTGAACACAAACAATTCTGTGCACAAAGATACCGAAATTTCCTTTTTCCATGACTGCAATAGTTTTATATGCCTCCACCATTATTTCTTAGCAGTTCTAGGACCAAACCTGTCATGTTGCAAATACAGCAGATCTTGATGGGCCATACAGATGTATTCCAAGTGTTCGGGTTATGAGTCAAAGTCATATGCAGCTGGCTTTCTTGGCTAACTCTCACTCTCTTGGAGTTTTATTTTTCATGTTTGCAATCGTCTCCAGCACATGTAGGTAACAGATCATGTAAATATAAAGCATTTTTGTAAGAACAGATCTGGATGTCCTCAATTACAGTGCTTTCATCCATGCATTCCCAGCGATTTCCTTGAAACCAAATATATTGTTTTTCACAGGTATTTCCAAATCTGGTCCATTATGGGGAATGAAGAGTAGAGCCAGTAAAATTTTTCAGCTGGAAAGATTTCCCATAAAAAGTCAAGGCTTCCTTGAAAATGAAATTTTTCATAGCACAAGAGTTACATTCATCAGAGTTGAAGGCCCAGAATTTTCTATTAACTTCACAGTCGCTTGAGTGTGATTCTATCCAGACTTTTAAAAATATCATAAACACAGTGTGGACATTCATAGTAAGAATAAAATCTATAGGAAAGACTATATGTTCTATCACATTGAAAATCTAATAATTTTACTTTTTTCCTGCCTTATTACTTTCAATTTTTCTAACCCAGTAAGTATGAAGACAGCATTCAGAATGTTTTAAGGATATTAATTATTATCAAAGCCTTTTCAGTAAAGAAGCATACAGGGGATCAGAATGGGTTTGAGATCTTTATATCCTAAAGATTAACTTTCCTATCTCATTATAGTGCTGTGGGAAGGCCTGAGTTGTTGTACAGGGTGGGGTGTGAAGAGTCTGTCTCATCTCTCTGACCTAGAGGCTCCCAGACAACTAAAAGCTGGAGTATTTGATAACTGTCTTACTGAGCCTTTTTGTTAAGTGCAGTATGATACTATTCAGTAATTAACACATCTTTGTCTCTCCCCAAAGAAAGCATATTTTTCAATCATTTTTCCTCCCATGCCAGTGGAAGTCAAGGTTGTTTAGGTAACTCAACACAGGTATCAATGATTTCTTCAGTTCTTCCCAGTTTCTTAACATTCAGATGTTGTCAGTTTGCAGGTGGATGGCTAGCCCAGTTGTCATTCTGTACAGTGGTTTAATACAACAACTGAAGTCAGGTTTCTCTTGTCATTTTTTCCTCATTGAATTTTCATGGATGGTATTTGCCAAGGTCTGAGACATGGTAATTCATTGAATAAAGTCCTATTGCCTCTACCCATCAGCATCTGTGCTGAAGAAGCCAAGCCTGCTCTGGGTCCATTTCCCTACTTCAACTGGTTAGATAGAAATGTGCACCATATAACTATTCAGCTTATTAATTCTAAAATTTCCAAGTTCTTTACCTCATTCTGGCAGTGGAAATCTGGGAGTAGGGCTTTTAACTGAACATATATTACAAAAGCACTACATTTAAGCCTCCTTTATACTGGAATGGAGAACTGACCCCAGATTCTTCAGGGATGTGATCAATAAAAGGTTCATGACTCAATGCACCACACTCTCTCAGTGTTTGATCGGGTGCTTCACGTTCACTGCATATGTTATAATATTTTTAATTTTAGAACATACAATTTACACCAGGATCTAATTTATCTTGTTCTTTCTTTACTTACCTATTTAATACTGAGATGAATACTATATATGGAGTATGTTGTTTTGTTGGGTTTTTTTAATTAACATTTTTCCTTGCTACTAGAACAGCTGGGCAAACTGATCATTCTCATTTTTCTAAAAATTGTTCTCTTAATAATATTTCTATTTTATAGAATGAGCTCAGACTAGAGTTTATGACTGCTTTCTTTTTCTTCTCTTTACAAGATTTCTTTTAAACCTGTTATTTCAAGTACATGTAAATAATTGTTCTTCATTTCAAATTTATATTTGCTAATCCTGAGCAAGTAAGAACCATATATTTAATTCCAATGCTTGCCAATACAGAAGTATGAATACACAGAAGCATTAATAAATATACCTTTTCTCATTCAGCATCCTATACTGGCTTCCAGTTTACTCTAAAATGTTTAACACCAGGTAATTCAAAGCTTCTAAGGCCAAGAAGGCCAGCCATAATTATTAACAGGTACTCAGGAGACTATGAGGAATTATGAGTTAATGTCTTTCATGTGTCTTGAATTCTGGAGAGGTTTCCTTGCTTTAAGATGAAGCTGAGGACTTATTAAAGAAGCGTCACAAATTGATGAGAAGTCTTAGGTTTCACAGTTGCATTCAAACCATGTGCTCCCTAAGCTTCACACTACTGACCTCTCGCCTCTTCCATCCTACTTGTCATCCTTCAATTTGTAGGGAGGTTCCTGCACAGCAGGTATTATTCGTTATCCTAGCCACCTGCTTGGCTGAATTCCACATAGGCTCTTGGCTACAGTTCATTTTTAGATGCCAGTTTTTAAGATATGAAATGAGCAAAGTCAAAGGCTTGATGCCATGCCTGTTCTGAGCTTGCCACATTATTCTGATAAGATCCTCTGCACAGATTCTGCAAATTTATTTTTGACACATCTCTCTATAGATCTTGATGGAGCACTTGCTGGATCTGACTTATTTGTAATTCGTCTTCACAAGAAGAACCTAGCAGCATGCAATTATAAGACACCCAATGGTTGATGTAAGCTTCTTCCCAAATCTACTTATCATTTCCTTTATAAGATTGGAAAGTGGGAAGTAGCTATTGTTGCTCTGTTAGAAGCCCTTATGAGATTAAAGATTTCATTGCACAAGGTGCCATACAGAACCATATAAAAATATGGGCCTTATTCAGTCTAAGTTATCCTCAGTTTTGGGAGGATAACTTTAATTTAAGAAACAAAAATATCACACATAATATCTGGAAGCACGCTTACGGATTTGGATAAATTTCCACTTGATTTTTTGGCAAAAATTTAGTTTGGGAGTAGAATTCAGCTGATCAGTCTAGCTGAGTAAAACGCCATCCTTCCTAGTCATAGGAAAAGTTACACAGCTGTTTCAAGGGCAGCTGTATAAATTCAACTAAATCACAGGAAAAGCTTTTTATTCATTATAATAAGTCCTGGGGCAAAATAAAGCTGAAGTTATTAAACTGTAACTAAAATCTAGCCACAGTAAAATATATTGAAGTCAAGATTAAAAGAACATACAGAGTATGAATTCCTAGTGTAGAGGGTGGAGGTTAAGAGCAGAAAAAACTTAATTCCTCAGTGAAGAACTGAAATTCCAGAAATCTCTCTTCCTATAGCTGAAGTTGATTCTGGAATTTGAAAACTTATATTGAATGTCTGTGTCATTCAAATGAAGAGAGAATTAATCCAGTAATTTTCACTTATAAAAACAATAATAGCAGCATGTTCTTTCAACCATGACCTTGATAACTTTTTTAAGAGCCTCAGACTGTACCCCATGTCAAACAGTATTTTTTTCATGGCAGGGTTGAACTGTTTTGAAAATGAAACATTTGGCCAGGATAAACCTTTATCTTCATTTACCCATTGTTACTTGTATTTTTGTAGTCTTCTGGTAGCAAGAGGTCACATTTCCATGAAGATAAATTCCTTATTAGAACCAACTGTGGTCTGAGATCATTGCATATCTGTGCCAGGACAGACTTAGAAGTGATGGTGAATAGGACGTTTTTGTGTTGTATTGTCCTGGCTTACTGCAGCTGGAGCCAGACAGTGTTAGGACCAGTATCAGCATGGGCTAAAGCAGGCATATCTTTCTAGTTGCTCATCACACAACAATGAGTAAATAAACACTGTCCTCCATCCAGACTGAGTTGTCAGCCCAATTATGCATGAGAATATCCTAACACACCATGTTTCCTATATCTTCACCTACAGTTTCTACCACTCATATGCCTGGGGTGATTTCAGATAGACATGGATGCATTTAAACACAGCTATGCTGCTGGCAGGGGTCAGGTCTGCTGTGTCAACACTAATCCTGTCTACCATCAGCTAGTTTGATGTTTGATTTGTGTCAAGTTTCTGTGTCCACTGGAAGCCAAATATCACAGCTCTGGGATAACACTTTGCCCCACTTTCTTCCAATCACTGAATAATTTTGTATTTTCTCTCCTCAAACTCTGAATCAAAGGGATCGCAAGTCACTAAGGCGAAGTTGCATATGCCTGAGAAATTATACTAGGACACCATTTCATTTCATATCATTCAGTTGCAGTTACAAAAAAATTAACTGAACATCCTCAAGTACAAGAATTTTATGCCTGATATTTTGAACATCTAACTGAAATGTACTCTTTGTTTTGTGCAATGGAGTAGATCTAATATAACACTGATTTTTATATACCTCTCAAAATTTGACATAAAAAAAGGCCAGCCACTCAAAGTACATAATATCTCAATGATCACATCAGACTTGTTCTAAACGAAGCCAAAGGCTTCTGTCACCCCCTCCAACTCCACTGAACAGTTTGTTATGACTCTGTGATAAAGATCAGTATCTACTGAAAGATAAGCCAGGACCACCACCAATTTGGGCCTTCAAAGCATGCTGAACTGCATCATACCACAGTGTGAAAGGATATGCCTGTCATGAAGGTGCCAGCTCTTGACAGAAAGGCTGTTCCTCTTATTTTTGCACCAGAGGAGGACTTTCCCATAAGCCCCAGTGGCTCTAAGGCTGAGCCTCTAATTGTGTGCTGTACAATACACGATGTATATGGTCCTCAGTTCTGGCATGCACAGCAAGCAGCTATGTCATGTTCATGGGTTCAAAGACAGACCAACACACCTGGATAATTCTGAACTGCAAAGTCTCCACATACAGAATATTCAAATCAAGTTAATTTCTTAATTAATTTTTAATGTGGGAACATTTTATTCTTGAAATGCATAAACACAGGTAAATATGAGTAAAACTTGCCTAACAAACAGCACCTAAATAAGTTCCCTGACTCAGTAGCATGTTTACTGTACAGATGTAAGTCTGTGAGAAAAAAGAGTATATAATCTCTGGAAATTAAGCCATTTCTTCACCAGAAAAAAAGGTAGAGGATATACAAGCCTCGATACCTATTTATATCAGCCTAACTAGTCACCTAAGCCACGAGTATTGTACAGAGTACAATAACCCTCATCTCTTTTGGCATTTACACTGTTTGACACTTACGAAAACAAAATCAAAATTTTATCCTCAAGAAAATTACTTAACAAAATTTTGTATTTGTGTTAAAAAGTAAGAATTCTCTCATCTGTGTTATCAAAGCCATAAAATTTGAAAGTGTTTCAGTCTTTCACTCTTGTATGAGCAAAAACAACATTACAGGACATATGTGTATGTGATATTGTCACTATGGATACTATGTCACTATGGATATATACTATATGTAATTCAAAGTTTTAATATATTTCAACAGAGATTTAATATTTTCTTTGGTAAACAGTATATTAGTACCAACAGTAAATAGTAAGGCACTCTGTTGAATGGGTCTGTCTTCACAATACAAATTAGTTATTCTAGATGCTTTAGGCCTTTTAAGTTTAAGGAGTAGATTATAACATAAGAGTTCCTCCCTTGCACCCAAGTTACTAAATCACTCATCTTTCACACTCATCAAACTACATAAGACTTGTGTGGCTGAAGCACTCCAGGAAAAAAATGTGCCCTCTCCATCTTTGATTACAAAATCTGACCTTGATCTCATTTAAGTCTCTGGGAAGGATTAAGCTTGGAATAGAGAAATCCAAAAGGCAAACATTTCTTTTAAATTCTCAACTGGTAGAATAATACCAATATGCACACAGGAAAAAAAAAAGAAGGCTAGAGTTTCAAAAAATAAAACAATAACCGAAAAAGAATGCAAAAGTTGAACATAAAATCTTATGGGGAAAAGACAATGTTTTAAGCTAGAAGAGAAGTTTAAAACCATGTTAACAACCCTTATCAATCTTACCAGTGCAATGTAAATGCATTGCTATCTCACCAGTAGATGTAGGTAAGATTACGCTAATTCGCAGATATATTTCCATTTCCCTGACAGTGTTCTTGCGCACACCATGCTCCATCTTTCAAAGTGCTTAGCCTTCTAAAGCCACAGGGAGAGAGGTCAGCTCACTAACAGCTTCTTCACCATCCAAAATTCACCTTGTTTTTTGTGGGAATTCAATAGCTACCAAAAAAAGCCAAAACTCAAGTTGGAATAATATTCCAGTGGTCAAAATCCAGGTCTCAGAAAAATAATTACATTATTTTCCCTTCTGTGAATGCAGAGACTATATTAGAACATTGGTATGCCACATGCTGTATTTTTTTCTATAGGTTAAACAGTCCTCAGGTGACGACATTTGTTACATACTCAGCTTCAAAAAAGAGGCTGGTCTAACTGATCTCCAAGATTCTTTCCAACTTGAACCATTTTACAGTATTATGCAAATGAAGACCCAGGTCTTTATCTGGAGACTGGGCCTGCATGTGACTGTAGAATCAGAACCCATGGAAATGTACTGGGAAGTTATCCTCCCTCTCTAATCTTCCCTGGTGAGGCCACATCTGGAGTACTGCATCCAATTCTGGGCTCCCCAGTTCAAGAAGGGCAAGGAACTACTGGAGAGAGTCCAGTGTAGAGCCACTAAGATGATGAGGGGACTGGAGCATCTCCCATATGAGGAAAGACTGAGAGAGCTGGGTCTGTTCAGCCTGGAGGAGACTGAGGGAGGATCTCATCATGATTATAAATATCTAAGGGGTGGGTGTCAGGAGGATGGAACCAGACTCTTCTCAGTTGTGCCCAATGACAGGACAAGGGGCAGTGTTCAGAACCTGAAACACAGGAAGTTCAACTTAAACATAAGAAGGAGAAACTTCTTCACTGTGAGGGTGACAGAGCACTGGAACAGGCTACCCAGAGTGGTTGTGGAGTCTTCCTTCTCTGGACACATTGAAAACCCACCTGGTCATATTCCTATGTGATCTTCTTTAGGTGGTCTTGCTCTGGCAGGGGGGTTGGACTAGATGATCCTCAGAAATCCCTTCCAACTCCTAACATTCTGTGATTTTGTAATAAAAATGCCTCTGTCTCTATCTAGGATACTGTATCAAACATCTTAGCTGATGGCAGGCAAGAGGTTTGGTCTTCTGGGAGTGGGCTGAGAAGAGGAAGGACTAGAGCAAACTTCAAGTCTGCTACACATTCTTAATGTAGAATAGGAAATTCTGTGTTGCTTAAGGGACAGGAACATGCTTCTCTTTACTCCTCTTGGAAGCAAGAAGAGAAAGGAAGAGTGGAAATAGGAGCTCACCTGTTTTCTGGATTGCTCCTTAGGGAGGATGGTTATAGGTTAGCTACTGCTTGCAGCCTGGGAGTAAGGTAGCTGTGACCAACACTGTTTTCTTAAGAATTTATGTTGCCCGCTTAGACACACATCTCTTTCAAAAGCCATTCCAAATGAAATGTGCTAGTCCAAGAAAACGGAACACATATCCATGCCTTAAAGCAAAGATTGTCAGTAAAAATGCTGTGAAACCTGACTTAACTCAAGACAAGAGGGCCACTGCTGCTGTTGTAGAAAAAGCACAAGCTTCAATATTATCTATATGAAGTTCATTTACTGCATACTCTGAGAAGGATGGTGGGATATTTCACACAAGTCAATGCTGTGCTAACGTTGAACATAAAGTTTTGGGTGGACTGTGAATACAAATATTTTAAAATATAAGCTTTATTTGAAAATATTTTACCAATTGATCTTCAACTGCTGATGTTCTTCCTTACAGCTGTTAACACATAACAGGGAGCATAATGATATGACCAGAATGGAGTTGTCCCTATGCTAAATAGTTTACGAAAAATGTTCCCTGGCTCTTTTATGAGCAATGCAGGATTTCTTGGGGGTTTTCCAGTTGCTTTTAGATCACTGGTTTGACTAAGTCACAACATGGCCTAACCAGCCTCTTTTCCCAGACAGTAACTGGAACAGTTGCAGTAAATTAATAAGAGGTTGAAAAAAAAATAAACAGAAGGGACTTTTCTCATGTGTTTTACAACACTGCAAATCTATCCACCATCCAGTTCATCTGTAGCATACGATTTTCTTGCCATTCATTCCTGTGCTCACTTGCTAAGTAAGTGATATAACACTGTTCTCCCCTGTACCACAAATTTTACTTTTAATGATTTATCTGAATTTCAAGAGGTTAGATACTGATGATGTAAGCTGGTGTCACTCCACTGTAGATTTTTAAATCAGATCCAGATCTGCTTCTAAAATATGTATTTAAATGTATAAGGAATTCCCTACTTGTAATGTATATAGCCTTAAGCCATAATTATTGCCTCTATTTGCATAAGAACATTTACATAGCTATGTAATAAAAATGCTCAGGAAAGAAGTATCTTTACAGATCAAATTTCACTCTACATAAGTATATCACAAATTAGGCCTGATATTCATGCCTTGGGAAAAGATTATACAATACTATAAATTCTTAACATGCAACATTATTCAAAGATGAAAAATTCCTACTAAAATGTAGGATTTCCTGAAACAAGTTTTACAACAAAAAAGCCTGTGTTGTATTTTTAAGCTACATCCTCATCATTATCATTCATTTATCAGAACAAGTTGTTTTGTGGTTTGGCTGTGAGTTTTTTCATAATTATCAGCAGAGTGTCCCTGGAAACCACTTTCCATTTATTTCCCCAGACCTGAGGAGTGTGAGTAGAACTTACATATCTCAGAAACACACTGTGGAAAAAGCACAGCAACTCTTCTTCATTCTTGGGTCAGTCTGTGGTTTCATAGTCTGAGAAACCATTTAAGCATCACTCAAAATTATAGTGACCAAAAGTTGCATTTCAGCAGAGAAAATCTAAAAGGCTGTATAACTAGTTTTCTCAAAGTCCTTGAGTTCAAAACTTAAACTTTAGTGTAGTCTCATCTTCTGCTTTTATACAGCTGATCAACATTTGCAACCAGCCAATCTGTTGTCTGTCAAAGGATGTGGCCCTACCTCTTCCTTAGCGTGACTTTAAGTAGGTGAAACAAACCACCAACTGCCTAAAGTTCACCAAAACACATTGTGGAAGTTATTTAACTTGTAAATAAAGTGCCTTGGTGGCTCTTTACAATCACTCTGACATTACTTGGATGCTCCAGCCTGCATGTTCTCAGAAATCTCCTCTAAGCAAAGTATGAGATCAGACACCAGGACTCAATCCAAAAGTCCACTGAAACCCATGGAAATAATCCCACTCATTCACTGCAGTTAGTGTGGGAAGCCAAATATCTCTGAATGCACCATAGGTGCATTAAATAGCCATAGGTATCTGCTTATTCATATTCTATGCATATACTATAACATCACAAGATTCACTCTTCATCCAAGATGTGACTTAAGCAGGTGATAATTACTGACAGTAAAAACAAGTATTATGGTCATGCCCAAAATTCATATCTGTTGTGCCAAGCATTACATATAATTAATTTGTTTGTGATGTGTAATTTGTCCCATGGACATGATCATGCCTCCTCCTAAACTGTTCTTTAGCACTAGCCACTACACCATGACTAGAAATAGTATTTGTTGACAGGTTTATAATGCACAAAGGCTGGCCCAAAACTAGACTAGCCATTTATTCTAGAGGTTGTACTCAGACTTCACCATTTATTAGAAAATAATGCTTAATAAACCACAAAATACAATTTAAAGAGAAACTAATTTAAAAAAACTTGTTATTGATGAGCTGTAACTTATGCAAGTGCTACATGCCTTTAAATGTGCTCCACCAGCTTCTCACATACAACCTTTTCCTCATGTTTTATTAGCAATCTGTTCTGTGCAGCCATTTAGCAGAGTCATTTCTGAAACCAAAGGAAATCCATGCACACCAGTGTATACTTAGTATGGCCACCAAAGGAAAAAAAGATCAATGGCTAAAAATAATGAAGGCTAGATTCTGATGACATAATACAGAGGCTTCTAAATATTAACCCATGATGTTTAATTTATTCCTGGAAGCCAAGGGTTGAAAAGCTGTCTGTACAATCTATCCCACATTTTGCTATTAGGAACCTTAAGAACTTCCACTGCAGCATTTGGCTATTAGTCAAAACAGGTTACAGGTCTAAGTGAATCTTCAGTGTGAAGTAATTCTTACATCCAGAGAGGTCTGGCAAACAAAAGGAGGCCTGAGCACATCTGAAGCCTAAATGATGTATATAGTATTTGTGATACTATATACTATTACAGTATGTATATATATCTCTCTATATATACACACACACTATTGGCCTATATTTTGGGCCCTCCTTAACTGTAAATATGTTACTTGACCTTTGTGAAACATATGTATAATTAGCTTGCACAATCAGATGTGTAAAAACAGATTTAAAAAGTATTAAAACTGGAAAAAAATGGGTAAGTATTCTTTAACAAAATATAATTTCTTTTGCCTCTCTCAGCAATGGATTTTATTCTGCAATTCACACATACATTTTTAATATCTTTTTTTTAGCTTTATAATTTTCTCTGTAGCAGGAAACAAAAGTCTGTTCTAGAACATAACTATATAGTGGGTTAAAAAGTGATCTGAGAAAGTTATCCTAAATTTCAAATTGAAATATTTTTAAAACTCATACTGAGAGGCTGTCCTCTGAAATTTTAACTAAATTTTAACTAAAACTAAATAAAAATAAATGTGCTAAGGAATTACAAGATATGATTCTTCTATCCAGGTGCAAAATAAGGTACTTACAGGTACATGGATACCTTCAGTTGCCTCATTAAGGACGTTGTTAAATTGCTACAGGCTCCAAATTCAGTGATTTATGGTAATGGGAAACTATACAATATGCTCTTGAAATGCAGTTTGAAATGATTGATAAAGCTTTAGTCTGACTGAACACATACAGTAGATAGATTAAATGTCTGGCTTATCTGTCTGGTCCTGGGTGTTCGTCAGTCAATCTAACTAACAAGCTAAAACTCAGGATTGTGGTCAGCAAGTTCCTATTAACCTAAAAATATGGGGTCTGCAGTGAGCTCTTTCACACAAAGAGAGCAGATTGAATCCGTTTAATGCTTGCTTACCCCTACTAATGCTCTCCAGCTAGGAAATGAAAGAATTGTGGACTTGAGAAGCAAGCTCACCCCTTGCACTTACTTCCCTCTTTATTACTTTTTAACATCACTTTAAATAACAACTGCTGAAACCCATTAACAAAATAATTTTATGGTGCCAGAAATCTCAATAGCTCATAAAATTGTATTATGAACCATGTTAAATTCTGCACAAGTCAAATGTGATTTAATAGCTTTTAATAAAAACACTGGTGTTTTCTGTGTGGCTAGTTGCCTTCCAGCTTGGTACACAAAACAGCTTCAAAGTAAAGACATAGCTCATAAAGGTGAAGAGAGGTAAGAAATGTGTGGTGTAGAAGATCTAGTTACAAACTCCTAGCTGGTGTAAAGCAGTATAATGCCATAGCTTTCGTGAAATCCTAGCTGTCATAGCTAAGGAGGTGAAGGGTGTACATCTACAATCAGTGACATCACCAATAACTCTTATTTCACTAATTTAAAAGATGTGACTATCAATATTTCCATAGGTTAAGCAAGTTATATAAGCTGGATTCCAAGCTAAAGACAATTTAAAGAATGTATTATGTACCATATGAAGAATTCAGCACAAGGTGAGGCTATTCTGAAAGAGTCGGTTCCTCTCCATCGCCATTCAGCACTGCAGGGGGCTAAGAAAGAAAAAAAGGATCAATGAACTCCAAAGCCCTTTGCTGTTAAACCGTGCTGAGTTTCAAACAAGCCTGTGGAAGGACAAGACCTGAAAAGGTATTCGCAATAAAAGAGGCAATGGACACAAAAGTATATGCTGCTAATTAAAAACTTAAAACTATATCACAATGACTTTAAATGAGAATGATCTCAGTCTAATCACATAATACTTTCTTTTGTGCTCTAGGTCACGCCGTCACTCAGATGCAGCATTCAGGAAGCACATTTCATTAGACTAAATAAAGCTTCAATCATGTGTAAAATTTCCAACTTGAATAGGCAGCCATCATGTCATTCATCAGTCTAAATGTATTTAATGGGTGTAATTTCTTCCTCATATTTCTGTGTTGTTTCATTTCCATTATAGAAATCTTTCAAGATTGCTCTTTTTGCTGTTCTTTTGGTCAAGATAAATAAATAATGCTTTTTAAGATGTATTCCAAATACATTCTTCTTTGCTTGTAAAAAAAATTGGGTTATTGAGATAAGTTTAAACCAAGACACAAAGAGAAACAACAAAAATAAAACAAAACACACACACCCTCCCAGGAATCAGATGAAATTACCCATACTCGCATGTCTTGCAATAAATAATTATGCTTAATCAAAAACAAATTGAGCAGTCTTGTTCAAACACAACAGCTCCCTGTGGATTCTGACACTGTTTCTACAGTTGAATGCAAAGGGATTATTTTTAACATATGACTTTAAAGCAAAATAAAACACATAAAAGCCTATCTCCATCCCTTGCTTCCTTCTCCCTTTTTTATCCAGATATCTGTGCAAAGGTAAATAGTACAATAAAACCTTCTACCTTTCACATTTCAAATTGATAGAATGAATTAATAGTCTAAGGATGATTTGCAAACTCATCAGGAAGAAATGGTAACACACAGTGTAGCTTTCCAAAACTAAATTTTAGCTTTCTAGGTTAATTTTCAAAAGAATATTTTCTTTGAGACACTTACCTTACGATTGGTATGCACAGTTACTCTGCTTATCAGAGGCAAAATTATTACAACTTAAATGTAGTTCTGGGCTACATACATCTTCAAAGTTTCCACACCAGTAATATAACTTAGTAATTTTCTGTCTAGCATACTTTCCCACCTTCCATCTCTAGCCTTTCTTTTTTTTTTTTCCTGTTTATTCCTTTGCAAATGCAAAACATTACATAGGGACTGGATCAGATACCCAGCCTAAGCCTTCCCTTCTCTGACCAGTCCTTTCCCAGTTCTGCTTTTTTTATTTTTCCTAGTCTTTATGTGCATTTCATCCATCTGTTGTTTTCTCTTGTGACCTAGGTCTCAAACATGTAATGAGATCTGTTCTGGTGCATCAGACTCAGCAGAATCAAACAACTTTGATTTCAGAAACCCATTAATTTAGCGGGGTCCCAAAACCTTTCTGACTCATTCTTATTAGCAGCTCAGCTGAGTTGGTGAATGAAAACACAAAGAACCTTACATTTACATCTTCTGATATGTGAACATGTTTCAGACTCTCCTTCTCTGGAGACATTCAAAATCCACCTGGAC
Organism: Mesitornis unicolor; assembly: GCF_000695765.1. Lineage (NCBI taxonomy): Eukaryota > Metazoa > Chordata > Aves > Mesitornithiformes > Mesitornithidae > Mesitornis > Mesitornis unicolor. The sequence continues at coordinate 141,804 of NW_010183520.1, forward strand.
ACGTTCCTGTGTAACCTAGTCTAGGTGATCCTGCTCTGGCAGGCAGGTTGGACTGGATGATCTTTCGAGGTCCCTTCCAACTCCTAAGAGTCTGTGATTCTGTATTCTGTGATTAAGTGAACAGGATGGGACAGGAGATTCATCCAGCAGGCTATTGCGTCTGCAACCCTAGTAGTCTCCCAGCCAGTGATCTGAAGCCTATGGAGTGGAGTCCTGAAAAAAATCAAGCAATAAAAATATTGACTAAATAATAATTCTTTTTGGTCACGATTTACAACAGAGACCAGTTATTTTGGATATTATGATTATTTTTAAGGGTTGGAACACCATTTGAGGAGAGTAGAATGGAACACCATTTGGGCAGAGTCATAGAAGAGATGGCCTAAAGAAGCCTTGAGTCTCTCCTCATGGTGGAGAGAGAAAGCTGATAGATTTAATTGCAAAAATAAAAAAAACATGCAACTAAAATGTTTATTTGGTTGCAACAGTAATCAAAAGAAATTCCACCAAGCATACTTATGGCCTGAACAAGTATAAAAACTTAGTCATATGTAAAACTGTAAGGACCACTTTTAGTGCTAGAAGTAGCTACAGTTCAGAAAACTATACTAATACAGCTACTCATCCTTTTGATACATGACCTAATTTTTATCCAAGCCAGTGCTAAGATTGTGGTCACTTCAGTGGGTGCTGAACTGGAGAACTTTGTTCCATAACCAGAAGAGAAAATGAAAAGTCAGAATCCTTCTCCAGGGACCATTGGGAAGCTGGAACCACTTTTCAGCTTTGTCAAAAGTTTCCTGTGTGACCTCCTGCCAATCATTAATTTTGTCTGGCCAAGAAGTTCAAATATAATTTAAACACCTAATGAACTTTATAGACCAGTGCCTCTGTGCCATAATTCCATAAATAAAATGCAATGGGAATCTTTTAAATGCAAGAATTTTTAAATGGTTATAGTAAGGGTTCCATGTGAACATGAGGAAAAACTTTTCTACTGTGAGGGTGACAGAGCACTGGAACAGGCTGCTCAGAGAGGTTGTGGAGTCTCCTTCTCTGCAGACATTCAAAACCCACCTGAATGCATTCCTATGTGACCTAGTCTAGGTGATCCTACTCTGGCAGGTGGGGTAGGACTGGATGATCTTTCGAGGTCCCTTCCAACTCCTAACATGATTCTGTGAATCTATGAATCACTTTTCCTCTCTTCTTTAACAAAATGTGTGTAGGTATAAAACTTTCCTCGTCTATAAAATGAGGCATAAATGTGGACAAGGTTAATTTTAAATGAATCCACTACACATTGTATTTCTCTGATAAGAGTTCTTAATAAATGTGAAAGGAAGTTTTTAAGTTTCATAGGACAGATGCTTTTATTGTTGCATATAAAGAAAAACTAGATAAAAACCTTCCTTGTGAAGGAAAGTCTGCATCTTCTTTCTCCAATATAGGGTCACTCTTCAGATTCATATGCATGAGTGGAGCATTTAAAATACAGATCAGCTCAGGTCAATGGCAGCCTGGCCGGTACATAGGAGGGGGAATGGTTTTAAACTGCGAGAGGGTAGATTTAGACTAGATATTAGTAAGAAATCCTTACTGGTGAGACACATACACAGGTTACCCAAGGATGTTGTCAATGCCCTCTCCCTAGAAATGTTCAAAGCCAGGTTGGACAGAGCTTTGAGCAACCTAGTCTAGTAGGAGGTGTCCCTGTCCCTAGCAAGGGGGTTGGACTTGATGATCTTTAAGGTCTCTTCCAACCCAAACCATTCTATGATTCTATGATTTTTTGCACTACATATCTCAGCATTATAAAATTTGCACTCTTTAGATTCCAAATCATCATGCTTTTTGACACAAGTATGTTTTTCCTGTGTTTCCATTGTCTTTAGTGTCCATAAAAGCATCTGCAAATTCTCACCCAGAAAGCCATGGCAGAGGATTCAGAAGTCAAGACTGGGACACAATGTCAGCATCACATGGGCATTCCAGAAGGGAAAATACCCAGGGCTAGAGAATTTCCCTTTCAAGAGTTGCTCAAAAAGAGCTGCTTACTTCCTTAAATCAACATGTATTAATATTTTTATTCCTATTAGCAGTTTTTGTTAGACAGCATCTGCAGGCCCCAGTCATATCTGAGGTGTTGCTGCTTGCTCCCTTTACACAGTCAGAGAGATATAGAAATTGAATTTAGAGCTACAGCTTTCCAGTTTAGACCTATCAGAGAGACATTAATGTCTTTTTGGGACAATCTTTGCAGAGCATAGACATTTCCCAAAGGCTAACAAGAACATTGTCATTTACTTTAGCAGGCACAAGATCAAATCCAGCATTATCATGGATATATTTCCTAAAATGTTCTAATCGATAAAAATATTTCCATTCTCTAAGGGGAGTCAAGAGCGAGAATGTTAGCAGAGAAGTTCATAAACACAGTCTCAACACAAAAGAACTCTGGTTCAGACCCAGCTTCAAATTCTCTGCTCATCTGTTTCTCTCATTACGCCCAGCAGATACAAAACAGTTTTGTTTGCCATGAGCAGAAAGGGTTAATACAAGCTGGAAGTTATTTACAGTTAATAGCAGTGGAAAAATTGCAGAGCAGCTTGGTCCAGCATCTAATAATGAAAAAATAGTTTCTTGTAAAGAGACTTGAGGGCAGAGACTCTGCAAGCTCCTCACGGTTTTTACTTTTTTCTCCTTCAAGAAATAGCACAAAATGCCAGTAATTCCAGCATTTTGAGATAAAGTTTTCCATAGCTTTCTGGTGACCCTGACAATAAGAAAATCAATGACTGGTAATTCTAAGGAAAAGATAAAAACAGTTGGCCCAACCCGCCACCAGTGGTCATCAACTGTGATATTTCCAAGTTATTTAGTAGCATATTTAGTGACAAATAATTTTGGTCTATTTTAAATGAGGAAAGACACTGGAGACAGTAGTGACATACAGTGAGATTAACTTTATTGCTTTGAAACCCTGATGATCATCTCCAAAAATAAAGGCAAATCAATTATACAAAAGGTACCCATAAGCAAATTTTCCTGACCCTGATACAGAAAAATCCCACTCAAAATTCAAGTCAAAAGTTGCAAGTAAAGTTTGGTGCTACTTTTAAGTGTCTGATAAACTCTTGCACAGTTAAAAAAAGAAATAAGCTTCAGCTTCACTGAATTCAAGCGAACTAAGACAACACAGAAAACCAGGTGACCTTGCTTAAGAACCCTGGTTTAGGATTACATTTCTGCGGTGCCTAAAGCTTCAGCTGCAACATTAGTATTAAAGGATCTGAGCTTATGCTCAGAATAATCAATTCAGTGTGCTATTAACTTCAGTGCATATTAGATGCAGCAGTAAATAAGATCTTTAAAGGTATTTATCTATTTCCCTTTGAAACCAAAGATTTGAGCTTTTATCTTTTACAGCAATGATGATATAAGTCAGAGTAAGACGTAAGAGGAAAAAAGCCTAACTCAAAAGGCCTAATTGCTAGAAGTATGGTTATTTAGCATCTAACTGTACCACTGTTTGAGATCCCTGATCTTCATTTCTGTCAGATTAAAATATTCAGAGCTTGTTCCACTGGGCAGCAAACTAAGCTAAGGGCAGTCCTTCCTTACCTCCATTGCTGCAGCATTCCTGTACAGGAAGGGAAACGGAAAAATCTATTTGACCTGACAGCAGCAGATGCAGCACCATCGCTGAGAGTATCATATGCACTCAATAACTCAAAGCATTTCTTCAGTTGAAATCTCTGTCTCTTGATGTATATTTGCATGGTCCCTTTGTTTTATCTGAGACCTTTGAATGTAATAATCATGACAATGAGGTGGCAAGTCATTGAGAAAATACAGTTCAGGTCCAAATAGCAGTGTAGTTTTTATGTGTGTACAAACTTCATCTTGCTCTTAAAGTTTCCCCATGTAGAGACATGTCTGCAACCACTTATGCACCATAGTTGACAGAAATGGTATGGAGCTGCCACATTTTGACATTTCCGAAACATCTGACTGTGTAGTTAACAAATGGCATGTTTTTCTCCCCCCTCATCTTTTGATTGTTTTTATTTCTCTTGTTATCAAATAGTTTGGAGAAAGTTAGTTTATGAAAAAGATCTAGGGTAGGTCCTTCTCTGAAAAAATCCCAGTGGTCTGACTTCAAGGTTGATAAAAATGTTTCATTGTTTCTTCTGTTGATCCTCCTAACTGGTCAGCAAACCCTGAGGGCACAGTTAGTGCAACAAATTCAACTTTGAGTGCCTGGTTTCTCATACACAGCTCTAGTTAGAAATAAGTTTCCTGTTGCAAAAGAACAGTCCTGCCGAACAGGTATGACATTTTTTTTATTATTTAATTCTTCACTTGTTCTTCTCCACGTTTACAGGGAGAGCTCACAATGGTGATGCAGATGTTTCCACAATACAATTTTTGCCAAGTGTCCAAAATAAGAATTCTACAGTATATTGGAAAAAATACAGAGCTGGTTCCCATCTCTGCCTGTACTCAAAGCATCACCTCTCAAATTTATCCGGCATGCTTGAGATGTAAATGTAAACTTGACATTGTAGTCATTGTAGTCATTGTATATTGTACTAAATATTCTGTATGAAATTATTAGACAAATTAAAAACCACCCTAAAATGCAACAAATGGAGACAGAAGTCCAAAACAGTAAAAAAATTCCTTGAATGTATTTGGGGTTTTATCACCTTCTGCTATTTTACAAGTAGCAGAAAAATGTGTATTTAATTGTCTGACAGTGCAAAAATTAAGACTGAGGACTCCTGCAGATACTGAAGCACAAGCAGACAGTATACTGTTAATTCCTTAGAGCAGGTATTCCTTCAAATAGGATAGTAAACAGCTCAGAACAAAGGAACACTTCTCTGTTTCTTGCAATGAGCAGTCTTTTATGCCACAGGTAGCCTGCCCTTTGACTTCAGGCAGAGTAGGGAAATACTAATGTGTTTTTGATACAAGTTCACTGACTTCAATGGGAACCTTTCCACTAACTTCAGTGGGGTTTGGAACACACTCAATGTAAATAAGGATGATAGAATGGCATAAAAATCACAAATGTACTATTTAAAGCTAAGAAAAAGAAAAGCTTGTTGTGATTCAATCCATCTGAAAAAATTCAAATCCACCTGAAACAAACAAAAAGGGATTTTTCTCTCACCTGTACACTTATCTAATACACTTTCATATTTCTTAAAAATCTATACAGTCTACTAAAACTCTAGAAATGTAGGAACAAGAAGTAATAACAATCTTTCTTATTTAGGGACTCTGAACAAAATCCTGGCCTGACTGAAGGTAGCAGAAGCTTTGTGTTGATTTCGATGAAGCCAGAACTTCAACCCCAGAAGGGGTTGCAACCCTAAATTAAAAGCAAAATTCCATCAAGATAACTGGCAAAAAACAAAACTAAGCAAAGTACACAGGGGATTTCAAATGAGATTAGAAGCATTGTTTTGACCCTGTGGCTGTCAGAGGGGTGTGAGAAAAACACAGTAACAGCACAAGAAGTCTTTGCAAACCAGGCAGCTGAGACAGATAGTTTAAAGGAATTGGAAAAGAAAGTCTAAACGGAAATGCAGTGAAAGGAAAACACAACTCTATCTAGGGGGAAAAGAATGAAGACCAATAACCATTGGGATTCAGCTTTGTTTCTGTGGTAGGTGCTCTAAAATCTATGTTGGAGGAGCAGACAGAAAGGTCATGGAGTCAGAATTATTATATGAGAAAGGAAGTAAGGAACAATGCGTTCAGAGGAGTCATGACAACTGACGGATTGGTGGTCTTCAGCATGAAAGACTGGGTGGCCTTTATTGATGAGCTCTTTCTATAGAGATGAATTACTGTGTGCAATATCTATACAGACCAGAAGTGCACTGGTGACAGACTTGCTGAGTTATTTGCTGTGGATAAACTATCTAAGTATTCTTTCCTGATTTTGAGTGTCTAATTGCTGCTCTAATATGTATTACAAACAAGGCACATACATATGGTTCTTAACTGCAGCCACATGAGAAGTCTCTTTAGCCCCAGTGGGACTGTACATGTGCTTAAGATGAGAAGAAGGTTATGTTTCGTGAAGAACATGATCCGCTCAACTAAGCACACAACCAAAGAAGTCACGTGAAGAAGAAGTAGAGGCAGCAGTTTCACAAAAAAGGTATGGATGTCTACCATAATTTCTTCTGTAGTACAGGTCACTACTTGTGACATTGTTTCCTTTCCCACACCATCCATTATCTACTTCACTTACTAAGATTTCCAGCTCTTTAGAGCAATGTGATCATCCTTCTGCATCTGTATTTCACCTATGACAAAGGAGCCTTGTTGAGCTATAATCATTAACCGATGGTTCCCAAATTGCATACTATTCATTATTTGCAGCTTGTGACTGATCACTAAATCCATGCCTCTTTTAATCACAAAAAGTAAACCAAAACAAGCATTAAAGAGTAAGTAAAGAAGAAAGAATAGTGGTACTGAACGTTTTTGTTTGTACTAGTTTGTTTTTCAATGTGAAGATACTCCTTCAGCAGCAATGTAAGCAAAACTTCCTGCACCCATTTTCACAAGAATGACTGAGGCAAAAAAGGCTGAAACATTTGGTGAAATTCAGAGGTGCAGTTGCAGTAAATGACCTGCTGCAACTAAGAGTGAAGGGGATGGGATCTAATAATATTTGTTTTCTTCAAGTTTAGCACATAAGAGACTGTCATATTTGGGAAAACATACTATGTTCAATCTTCTGTTCAGAACAAAGCCGCTCATTGCAACTGTGAAAAAAAAAGCACACAGGGACTGGGAGTTTTCTGCTAGGCGAGACATTTTGTAGGACAAAACTGTGGGAATCTGTGGGTGTGTAGTATGCTGAGGTTTAGAACTTGGGAACTGTGAATGTAACCTTCACATCCAAGACTAGTAATGTGCAGAAGGAGCCAACACCACAGACCACCTAATCTCTGAAAAGTCCAAGCTGAAGCTGTTGCCCACAGCAATACAACCCAACTGCATGCCACAAAATCTCAGTTCTCAGTCTGGCCTATGTGCAGGTTTATGATTATCTGTCCTGTTATCCATATGGACCTATTCAGCTTCTTCTTATACCTCCTATGACTTCAAATACATGATTGGCAATATGATGAAGACAAGTGCTTTTTTTCCCTTCCAGCACACGCTGCTTTTTTTTTTTTGGTCAGGAAATGCCAGCCCTTGTTAGTCTGTCATAGAAAATGAATGGGAAATTTGCAAATTCCTGTAAACACCCACAAACTTTCTCATGATCTCTTGCTATTTTTCAATGGATGGTCCTTTGCAACTCCAAGAAGCCTGGGCTGCTGAATACAGCAATCATATTGTACTAGCCTCCAAAATGTGTGGTTGTTTCACAAGGCAAATGCCCACACTACCTGGAGCTGGGCAAGCACACAATCACTTTAGCCTAACAGAGGAGCTATGACTTTTGTTTACAAAACACAAAAACAACCGACAACTCACAAGCACAGATTTGTTGAGCATTAGCTTTTGCAGGGTAATCCTTGTTAAGGCACATTAAAGCACAGGCTGATCCAGGCTTGCGCTGCTAGTCCTTGAGAGGGTCCAGCTGGAGTTTTTCTGGAGTGCTGAACTTCCTAGCATCAAGTCTCCAGCAATTCCTAAAAATAACATCACCAAGCCCTCTCGTACTTGGCACCAAAGGAACCTAAATCATATCACTGTGGAAGAGCACTGTGATACAGTTTCACCCAATGACTCAAACATCAAGCCCGCAGCTCACAACTCAGCCAAGTGTTTGTTTGAGAAAGACACCACATCTTGACTGGAATACAGAAGAATGAATGAAACCACAGTGAGAAAATCTAGCAGTGGATTTCATTTGCAAGTCTCCAAATGTGTCTAAGAGTTATTGGAAAAAAGCATCTGACAGATTATCATGCCTGTAACTGCTCAAGGGAACCAGGTTAAAAAAAAAATAAAAAAAAATCAGTCCTTTTCAGCTGTATGAACAGCCCAAACTCCCACAAACCCTCAGTCAGATGACCCAAAGATGCCCTTACAGACTCATGAGCAATTCAGCAGCAGCCAGAACAAGGAGGAAATTGGAGGCCTTATTAGAGACCAGCCAAAGCAAAACAAACCAAAGACTTGGTCACCACTGCCAAAAACTGCTTTCTCAAGTCAGGAATCCTGATCATGCAGCTGCCTCACTTGCCCCTCATTTGCCCACATCCGCTGAGTTTACAAATGAACCTATTAGAAGGCATGATTTTCTATTTTATTTGCCAGGGGGGAAGATGGTAACAAAAGGAGGGTGTGAGTGAATGAATATGCCAATGCTCCTTTTGGTTTCACTGGCATGTCATTATATTTAAAAATAGAACTTGATTTTTAAAATAAACAAAGCATAACATGGAGGTTTCCGTGTAAACAAAGGATTGTACATGTAGTGGTATGATAAAAAATTTCATGATCAAGAAATTTCTCATTCAACTTGTCTAATCAGCCAGAACAAACTTGCAGTCAGTAGGCTTTAATTATAATTGCATCTAATTGATTCTTTTTTCTTCTTTTTTTGGTTTGTGTTTTTTGATTTCTTTGGTGTTTTGTTGTTTTTTTTTAAAATCTGTGGTATTGTGGTGCTGCATCAACAGTAGTTCTTGACACAAGAATGCACATTAGGAACTCTAGGGTAGGAAACGGAAAGAAACATATGAGTAACCATCTCATACCTGCTACATCATTTACTTACTATTTATTTCCATTAGAAAAATGTTCAGTGGCACCAGCAAACTGATCTCTGAATCTGAACATCTATCTCTCTCTTACCTTTGAGGGAAGCCCCTGTCCATGCAGGGAACAAGTGAAGAAGCCAGGCCCCAACAGCTGCAAGGGGAGCTGACTCATGAGTTTTTAAGTTGGTGGTAACATTGAGAGACAAGCTGTGCTGACCATGGCCAGATATTTAGTTAATCATCTTGGGAAAATCATCAGCAGAAACAGAGGCACCTTCAGGACTACTTGACAAATAGACAGGGATTTTCAAAACTCTAATACTGAAAATGTATGTGTCAGAAGTTCACATCCTTTTCTCAAGCAATCTCTGCATGACTTACTCAAGGCAGTACAAATTCCCTGTGACAGTTGAAAATTATATCCAGACTGCTTGTCTCAACCTTAGAAGTATTATTCTTCCCTTAGCACCGTGGGTAACACGCCCAGCAACAGCTAATTGAATTGAGATCCTAAGCCACCTTTTCAAAGGATTGGGGTACAACATTGCATTAAAACAATGGAAAGTAGGTTCTTAATTAATTTAATCCTCTATTCATTTTCAAAAATTACTAACAGGGATCATGGTACATATACACTTACGCTTCTGACAGGTATTTAAGGCTAGCTATCTGCATATGCTGTGTCAGTCTTTTGACCTCTGTGTGTATGAAGACAGCACGCAGAAATCACACACCCTACTGCTGTTTCTGTCTGGCCATGCTAACTGGCCCCAATCAGTTAACATTGCCTTTTTTTTAGGAGAATTTTCTTAAAGCTCGTGAAAAACAATAGACATTGAGAATCAGATTTTGACTTCATCAGATGTAAAAAAACCAGGACTCTCAACAAAGACGTCAGTGACTCAACAGCTCTCAGTAACCACTGCAAAATAAACATTAGACAGTAATTGCTATGTAGGGGTTGAAGCATCTGGTAAGAGGAACCATATTTTCATTGAACCATGATTCTAACAAAGTAAATCACTCCCCAGCAGAAATATGGCTGAATGGCAATACTTCAAATGTGGAGTGTGTGGATACACAGCAGTCACCCCTCATACGCCAGACACATTGGGCTCAACTATATCAGTAACAGAAGTTTTTTGTTTTGAAAGAGGATGTTTTACAATAAAAGATTTTTTTTTAAGTCAACAGTTCTCCAGTTACTTGTGCGGTATCGTGTCCCCTAAAGCACTCTTTTAGCAAACTGCTCAGAGGGTACCTTTACATGTGGGTTTGGCCTACACTGTGCAGTGGAGATGCAGCCCGGTGCCAAACCCATACTGCAAGTCCACATGCCGAAAATCCCTCTCAGCAGGAATTATTAACCAGGATGCAGCTGTAAATGTATGCAGCCAGCCTGCTTCCCCATGCAAGCGAGCTCCTGTGGTCTGGTGAGACATCTCTGTGCCACACGCTGCATGGCTTCCTGCTCTGTGGTTATTTAGAATAAAACCAACTTCAACAGCATTGCACGGTTAGTGCGATCCTGCCCATCATCTTTGAAGCAAATGCTCATTCCTGAGAAAATATGCACTGTTTGGTAACTCAAACTCCTAAAAGAAAGCTTCTTTTGATGGTAAAGCTATGGTAAACTGGAGGAGTGTTTGCTCTCTTGCAATAACCTCGGATAATAGAGCCAGTTTTCTAAACAGAACTGAGCTTTGGGAGTCAGCTATTCCTGTCAGACTCAGATTCCTCATAGCAAGAATGCTTGCAATCCATGCAACTCTCTGTCCCAGGACAGTATGGCTATATAAACAGAAAACTACAGTGGGATTATACTGATATTTCATGGCACACTCTCACAGAGAGAGCAGCCTCCACAGCCCTGACTATCTGCTTTTGCCTGTTATGGGATATAAGAGCATTATCTGGGAAATACAGCTAGAAGAGAAAGAAACCATTGTACTTCTGCTTCTCTGCACGAGAAGAGAAAGAATGCAAGTCTAAACCAGGTTCTATTAAAGAGTGCATTTTCTTATTTTTATAATGTGTTGTGTACAATTATATAGTGCACTGGATACATCCAGATGCTAAGCCAAGTCTGGAAAGCCATCCAAGTTTTTGCATATCTGTTTGAGTACCTAGAGGAGTGCAGACTGACTTACAGAAACTCTGAGAACACTTGGTTCTCAGTGAAGAAAAAGGTAGAGCTGCTAATATTCAGGCTGTACAAGCAACTACTGAAAACCATGTATCTGCACAATTAGACTCTTAAATGTCTCAGAAAGATCTGCTTCGTGGTGCCAAAATTTCAGCACTTGTTTTTGCTAACTTAATGAAAGCATTTACAAAATTGTATAAACATTAGCACCAAATCTTAAAATCAGTAGCTTGCAGTCTTCTCTACATTTCTTTACTACATATATCTATATACAATTTAAACTATCAAATAGTGCTTTCTAGCATAAACATCAATATTACTGCATTTAAATTCTTCTCTCCTATCATACCTCTGACAAAATAATAATTTTATATCTCACTTCTAATTATGAGTACCAAATTCTACTCTGGAATTTCAGTATAAAACACACCAGTATTTAGTGAACAAATGGAATTTTTTAGGCTGGCTATAAAATATAATTTGCAGTATATTCTAGAGAGAAAAATAGTTGAACTTAACAAATAGGGCTGATCAGGGAGAACTGCTGCAAGTTATAATACCACTTTATCAGTAGTGACACAAGTAATTTCTGTCATGGAGTGATCCTCACAGACACTGATAAATCCAAGTGGTAGGAGAATTAAAAGTCCTTATCCAAAGTCTCTTAGAAAAAATACACTTTAGAGAGTGACTTAATAAAAACTCCCACCCCAGACTGCCTGGCAGCTGAAAGAGCAGAGAAGAGAGACTCTGAAGGGCAGTTAATCAGTCAATTCCACTGAAATACCAAGGATTTTGATCCTCTTTATAACACTGAAAAAAACTTTTTGTATCTATTAAAATGTTATGAAGGAAAAGGAGGCTTTTGGATGCTATCTGGCTTGCATGGAATATGATACTTTATAAACACACAGGAAGCAGGCAGTCCCTTCCCTGCAAAGTTTACAACATAAATGAAAACAGCAGACAGAGCACGATACAGCACAAGGAAACAATAAGGCAAGTTTGGCCATCACGAAGACTCCAGTCACAGTAGATCAGCTGCCTCTCATCTCTTCTGTAGGCACTCCAGCAGAGAACTCAGCAAATTGCCAGACCATGAAAACTCCACATTTCACCTGAGAGAAGCAAATCACAGCTTGCCAAAAACAAACCAGCCTTTAACCTTTTCAGTCTTTTAACCTTTACATAAACTGTGCTTGTTTTCCCATACTAACAATGGCCTTATTGTTTAAGTTAAAATACAGTACATGACCTGTGATGTTAGGAAATGAATGAATTGTTGTGTTGTCAACAGTTACTTTTTTTCCACTCCTTCCTATATCTAGGAATTTCTTTCCATGTCTTTAGCTTTAAGGAAAACATGATACTTTGGAGAAGGCCACTGATGCCCTTAGTTAATAAATTATAGTGGTGAGAATTAATGTGACATGGATTTTCAGTAATTCATAAACTCCTAATATAGTCCCAATTTTCAAAAGAATTCCCCTCCAATTTAGGCATGTAACATAGTAATTTTCAAGAGTATACATTGCTCAGAAACTCTCATTTCAGACACACAGTGCGCACTTTACAAAACCTGGCTACTTATTAAAGTGCCAAAATGGAAGTAAAGCTCTTCTGAACATCTGGCCAGACTGTGGATATGTGACTCAAGATGAGAAAATAGAGGGTAGGTAAGAGAGTAACAAAAGATTACGAAGAAGAATTCAGACACTCAAGCAACATTAGACATGAAGTCTCTCTTCAAACTCTCATTGCTTACTACAAGTTCATTTAAGATTGGAAAATGTCCAAAACAATTGTGGCAAAGATGAAGATAAAGCAGAATTTTTACATAGAGCTAAGAAGGTATCCAAAGTATCCTTCTTCTCAAAGACAAGAAAGAACAACATAACAATTAAGGAAGAAAAGCTTTTGAATAGGGATCCTTAGAGTTTGAAGAAGTTTTTAAAAATAAATTCATAAACTATATGAAATGTCCCTTAAGCAATCACACACAGATGTCTAGATTAGAACAATTCTATCAACTCAGGAAGGAAAAGGTTCTCTTTTTTGTGAGACCCACTGGACATTGAATGGACCTATGAACAAATGTTCATGTGAACCAAATATTTTCCCATATTGGACCAATTCCTAAATAAAAAGACAGGTCTGGAAGGTACAAGTATAAATGGACTTATCTGGGCCAAAGTACCACATGACAGAGGTGATTTCAGAGCTCTTTACCCATTTTAGCTAACAGCAATAGAGCCTGAGGCAACTTTCATTTTATTATATATAGTCTCAAGAGAATTTAAATTTAGAAGAATCTTTTTTGACTGGTTTTTATCAGTAGTTTCCCTTCAGCCAATGCTTCCATGAGCCCCTGGGAAATGACCAGAAATACTCATCTGATTGCTCTGTTGTGGGATATGTTTATGTATCACAGAAATGTGAAAGCGATACCACTTCAATGATATAATGCATGTTTTAATCACAGAGTAAGGCATTATTACCCTACAGCGCTGAGATTTTAGCCTACAAAATTCTATGTGAGTCCAGCAGGGCTAGATCAACAAGCATAATGCACCTCAACATGCTACTTTTATAAAACTAGCATTAATATATCATAAATTGTTTAGAAATGGGAATAATCTAAAGAGAAAAGAAAGAAGATCATCAAAATAGAAGAGATAGATCTCCCAAATAAGGATTTCTCTGAGTTATCAAGAATGACATTTCCGTGTTTTTCATCAAAAAATAATAAAAGTAAAGAGAAAGAAGAACTCATTCCACATAATGCAACAGCTCCTCAGTTAATGTAAGCTGGCGCCAGTTCATTGAAGTCAATAGAGCTACAGTGATACATACCAGCTGAAGATGAGGTTCTGAAGTTGTAGGCATTTGGCATAATGCCAGCCTCTGCATACAGACTAGTATTGTGCATGTAAACACTGTCTGACTCTCTAAAAATCATGATTTTTTTAAAAAAATGTTTTATGGTTCTGATGAATTTGTCATCTAAAACAAATCATGGGCTTCCTGTGTTCAGTGCTTCATTCTGAGCAGCAGATACTTGTAATCTTGTATGTGCTCTGATTTTGCTCATCAAATTCCATCAAGCTAAAGGATGGCGTACTCAAAATGCATATCAGAACAGAGCCCAGAAGTACAGCTGCTTCCTCTGTCCTGAATAAAGAAAATTTAAAATTTCATACTGACACTCTTGTGTGGTTAGATTGTGCTGTAAGGAAGTAAATGATGGTGTTTAAGCTACATCCCACTAAGAACCACCAGGACTTTCGGATCCCCCCTCTCCTTCACTCAAATCATTATTTCTTGTTCTCACACCATAGACTAATACTTAACTGCTGTCCTAGACAAACCCAGAGTCCCTCCTTCACCATCGTGAATAAGAGAAGACTTTATTCACGTCCTGCCTCCTTCCTGCACCTGTTTTGGAAAGGGAAGAAACAGGATCTAGGATCTACTTAATTCCTTTATACCTGTATTGACAGTCTGCATATCTGCGTGGTTTGCTCTGGTATATTACATTATAACTCTTACCTACCAATCTGCAATTCAGGATAGACTTTTATTTCTCACCAGTGTAATACTAACTCTTAAAATAATTTGTTCAAATAAATAGAAGCCCATCTTCTGATCTTTTGGATACTCCAGAGATACTGGTCTTGGAGGCTGAAAACATCTGTTTTACTGTTTCTGGGGGGATCACTACAATAGATGAATAAGAAGCCTTTGGATGCATGCATTTAACCTATAAGAACTCTTTACACAAGCCACACTAAGCTAAAAGAAAATAGATTTTTTTTCAGATGCTAATTATTCAATTCATTTGTAGGAACATATAAACAAAAGGATGGAAAAAAATACATGTTGTAATTATCTTGGCTCTAAAGGTAGAGTATTCCGTTTGGTTTTCAACGTGTATGGTTCAGGTGACAAGCTGGTCAACCTGAAGAATTGTTCTAGATGAACACTATGGCATAGGCTGATTTCTGAAATTATATCCTTACTGCTGAAGACGTTCATTAGAAGTCTTCATTTGAGATCAGGCACCAGGTAAGAACATGATCAGACAGACTTTTGACACAGGACATAACATTGTCCTGTAATGGTCTAAGCACATACAAGTCTTATAAATTGACATAATTTGTAAAAATGTCTGAAAACAAAGGTGTCTGGCAGCAGTAAGGACAGATATAGATTCCCAGTTGGACTTGACTAACTATTTTTGCTGGTCTTTTCAGTAGCCTAATTTAGTCTGAGGCTTAAAAAGAAAAGAAAAATTTCTGATTAATTTTATCAATATACTGTAAAAGCATCAGAGTATTTCCATAAGAGTATATCATCAAAGGTGAAACAAATCTGAACAAGATCAAAAAATGTAATTCCATATTGACTGTCACATTCTTCTACTCTTTTAAACTAAGTCATTGGGATTTATGCCCAAAACTGAGCCTGAAGTTTGAAGTGCATTAGTTGATTTGTTTTTTTAAAACACAGTACTTGGAGGGAGGAATTACTTTTTAATCCTTATCTGTGTGCCAGATTTAATGAACACATCTGTAACAGACTGCTAACACAACCACATAAAATATTTGGCTAGAATCTATGCCCACTAAAATATACTCTGCCATTTATCCAATAAATTGTAATTATAAAAACAACAAATTCACCTGATTTATGAAATATTTACATCTCATTTTAGGACCAAAAACAAATATAATTAATAACTATAAAAACAAGGAGCAGAAGACCATCAATGTTTTGTCATACTTTCATTTGTGGACAATGGTTTTGGTTAATAGAAACATGTGACCTGTGAAGAGGAAAGGTGATTGTTTTGGAGTTTGGTTTTTGTACTAGGTTTGGGGTTTTTTTTTTGGTTGTGTTTTTGTTGGGGTTTGTTTGAGATCACAGATAGCTATGGGAGGAAAAGTAACAATAACCAACAAGAGATTTCACCGAGAATGCAAACCAGCCAAAACTGAAACCTGTTTTGATTGGAAATGAGGAAAAGGAAGTGGGTGTTTAGATGCAGATCTAAATTAGGTTTAGTCGGTGGTTTGGGGTTTGGTTTCATGACCAAATCAGGGCTAGGGTTCTCATACAGACCCAATGATGATGAAATCTTCTAAACTTGAATCATGTAACCTGAAATCTTGTAACCTGTTGTCTTGAGATTTTGGTCCCCAAGACTGGAAATCTTTTTTATAGTTACGGCAAGTTGATTGACACCACTGTTTTCTATGTTTCTTTTGGGATAGGTTTTCGAAATTTCTTTTACTCAGTCACTGTTTTCCATGAAGCCTAGGAAGATCGCCATAGTCAGAACTGGATATTTGCAGCTGATTATCAAAATGTTTTGATTGAATTTCAACCATTTTGGTCCACATGGAAAATAAATACTTTTGACATGTGCTAGTATATAGCAGAATTCAAGATCTCAAGGAATACAAGAAAGGCAAGTAGCAGACTATAGACCCTGAACCTCAGAAGAGCAGTTGTTGTATGATGTAGGGAAGTGGTAGGTGGCATCCTGTGGGCAACAGCTCTGAAAGATTAAGGCTATCTTCAGGGACAAACTCCTCTCAACACGAGAAAGCTCCACCCTTCTGCTCAGGGAAGCAATTAGGCATATTTGTAGAGCAGCACAGCTAAACTGGGAAATCCCGAGAGTTCCAGTGCAAGAAGTCATACACAGGAGGTAAAGACAAGAATATGCTACAAAAGATGACCATAGAAACATTGCTCAGGTACCAAGGATGGTTTTAGGAAAGCCAAAGCTCAGCTAGGCTCAAAACTGGCAAGGCATGTTAAGAACTTTGAGAGCTTCTAGAATCAAATCAGTAGCAAAAGGAAAAAATAAAATTGGGACCACTGTTGAATGGGGTGGATGACTTTTAGCAACAGCAGATAAGGCTGAGGTGTTCAATGCTTCCTATGCCTCAGGATTCACCATCAAGGTCTATCCAGTCTTTGCACCCACAGACAGCATTTAAGGATGAGAGAAGATATCAGTACTAAGTTAGGGATCTGTTGAGGAATCCTGACCCATACAAGAAGAGATGCTACCAGAAGAGATGAAGCTAAGTATGCTTAGACTACTGATGGTATGTCAGCACTGATTTGTAATAGTGACAATGTAAATTTGAAAAGGGGACAAAATGTACAACCAAGATCAAGAGCATAAGTGAAGATAGTCTGTTTCCATATCAGATGATACAAGTCTGTACTGCTTCCATTGGCTGTTACTTCAGTATTCATAGGCCATAGCATCAGTACAGTCCCACAATCTACAGTACTGAATTGTTTCTATAAATGAAAGCAGTTACACTGGCAATTGTTGTTTTTGGGTTCAAACTAAGATATGGAAAGATTTGTTTAATGCACAGTTCACCCCTTTATTAAAAAATAAACTCTGCCTTTGCAATAGATCCGTTTCTTTTTTCTCCTTTGTATATGTATATATACATTCATAAATATATTTATGTATAAATGGATTTATATATATATATACACACACTCCCTCTCCATATAAGGTCTTGGTAAATACGAACTGGATTTGACTCGGAA
>NW_010183520.1:159312-161915 GCF_000695765.1 Mesitornis unicolor
AGACAGTTTAATTTTAATAGGCCAAGCACACACATTATCAGACAAAACAAAAGACAAAAAAGAATCCCAAACTAAGACCATGTAAGGTATGTATCAACCAGCTCTGAAAAAGGTTCCCACTGGAATTATTCCAGACTAAAACAATGAGTCATCCCCTAAGGAATCCTGTCCTCACATGAAATATATAAATCATTGTCCATTTTGGAAGGATTATGCTAATAGCACATATCATTAAAAAGTTACTCCTTTTAAAACAGCTAAGACAAAATCCAGCATTTTGTTCTATAGATCTTGATTTTCAATATGAACAGGAGTCTCACTATGGGCCCCCCCAGAGACAGTCACAAGGACATTTAGTTCCTGCATAAGCAATGTATGTTCTGCAAATCCAGGCAAGTATAAACAGGATCACAGCTTCAGAGGTTTCCTCCCTTTTTCCTTCCCCCCCCCCCCCATGAGACAGAAAATCTATGTGAGGTGGTTGTGGTAGAACAGAGAACACAACGTCCTAATGTAACACTCTCAAATCTCAATGCTTGAAACCTATGCAAGAGTGTCTTATGACATAGCAGTTTCATTACTTCTCAAATTAGAATCCTAAGTCTGTTTTAATAGGCCTGTTACAGAAATTACTGAACTCCTGCTATGTGCTGGGGAGGACAAAAAGACGATGTGCTACTTAAGGGAAAAATAAGTCTGTAAACTCTTACCAGAAGGCATAAGGTTGATGGCATAAAAGTTGCAATAGATGGAACTAGCTTATTATGTGTAAGGTTTTGCTTGCTATAAAAAGTTTGCCATTAGAAATTTAAAATTACAAATACACTTTTCAAAGCATAATTTTAAAGAGAGACTTCTAAGTGACACTGAAATGTCATACAGATAAGTCAATTGTTACTTTTACGTATCATTTCGTTTTCACGAACACTTCAATACCTCACTTAAAGTCTTACTGAACTGCATATTGCATAGAGATGAAAAGGGCTTCTTTCTTCTTGAGCAAGCTTGCCTAGGAGGACAAGAAAGGCAATAAATAAGAGAAAGGCAATCTTACAGATAGGTACCTGTTGAAGATTACTAAAGAACTCAGTGCCAAGCCAACAGCAACATCTAGCATTTGATCCACAAGGACCTACTTTCCTTCCCAGGTGATTAAAAAAAACAGAGGGAGAAACTGAATTTACGAATCAAATACTCTGCAATTCTCTAGGGAAAAATAACAAAATCACAAATAAGTTATCTCATATCTACTGTAATTGTGGATAAATTATTCACTAATAACTATTAAAAAACAATTTTTCAACTCTTCAGATTACTTTTTATGAAGTAAGCTGTCAGAATCAGTTTACAGAACTGCTCTGCAGCAGGTGTTCCTTCTTTCTGCAGGGAGGGCATGGACAACTGAGCTTAACACCACCCTCAGCAACATCCAAGTACTTCCTAGCTCTCTCCTGACAAGGCAGTAACTACCCTGTATATGGAAACCAACAAATAAAGCAGAGGGGTTTTTTTCACAAGGGATACTCCATCTTCAAAGGAAAGTCACTAATCTACATACTTAATGAAGACATCTTTAGCATTTCTTTTATTTGGGGCTTTTTTCTCTAAAAGTGTTCCCTTCATAGTCTTTGCCAAGTTTTCACAACACAACTTTACAAGAGTGGCACCATTTTATTTTGCACCCTGTAGAGACAGTGACCATAAGTCACGATCAGAACCACATTCATATCACTTCTCAGGCATCTATGACATGAAAGAAAATCGTTGAACACTGACAACACTGATTACTCATTTTATTCTGGCCCACTCTTGACCAGTTACATCGCTGTTTTGAAATGTATGGTTTAGATGATGTGAGGTTAGCATTTTAAAGGTGTTCTAACATGCTTCCTATGAAGTTGAAGAAACAAAATTCCTTCTCTTTGGTCAAGTTCATAACATTGAACACACATGCTACAAAGCCATAACGTAGCAATTTTTACAATTAAATACAAAAGAACAATTTAAACGATCACACAAAAGGTTACATAGGAATTTATATCTTTTTTAAAGTTGTTACCTAGACAAAAATTATAGACATGGTATGCTGAAACAGATAAAGAACTGTTTTTCAATCTTATGAATACCTTTTGTGTTGTTCCAAACTAGGCTTTAATTCTCCAATACGTTCAAAAGTATAAAATGAATCATAGGACTCAGAGAAAGAAAAAGCTTAGTAATGATCTTAGGAATCAAATCAACCACTCCTCACCCCACCACTAAAATAGTTAGCTCATTACAATATATCCTCAAGCATTTTTTTTTCTGATTAGTTTTAAGCAACCTATACATACTGCTACTATTGCATCTCTTGGGAGAACATACCAGAGGCTAATAGCCTTCACCACCAGGAACGTTTTCTTCAGGTACAGTCTAAATAAGTCTTTTTGCCCTGTTTTAGCTCATTAGTTCTAGTTAAAACTCCTCTGTGTCAGGCGAAATTCCCTCAGACTGAGGCATTTGCATTCTATTGTTACTTGGGACAGCTCTCCTGTACATTGCTTAACACTTGCGTTGTGACTGACAATGACCTAAACATGTAAAGCTCAGTAATATAGGGAAAG
>NW_010183520.1:161946-170079 GCF_000695765.1 Mesitornis unicolor
ACTGCTCCAGCCCTTATCAAAGAACCACATTTTAGACTGTTGAAGACTAGAGTGTAAGCTGTGCAGGCGGCATAATATTTTGTAAAGCAAGTAATTTGGATTCTATAAGTGGGTGGGAAGCAGGAAAAAAAAATCTACCTTCTTGCATAATATTCATATAAATGTCTTGACCAAGTATTTACTTTTCAAAACCATTATGAAGTTTACTATATCTAAAACTCATAATATACAGAATAAGAAGAAGACAGAACAGAACTGATTTTTAACTTAACTTTGAACTATCCTCAGACATCCACAGCTTTAAGGACTACCATAATAAAAATCAGTAATTTTTGAAATGTTTCAGTATTTTTCTTCGGCACTATATTATAACTAAAGAAAATAACCTGAGCTATCATTCTGCTCTTCACTCCTGTTAATAGGAAATAGAGTTTAAAACATGGCTTTATATACACTACAGAAATCAAGTACTAGATTACAGTTTGTTGCTGGGAAAAAATATAAATTTAAAATATTATCAAACATCACATGAGTGGTTTGAATCATCACAACAGTCCCCTTGAGCAAGTCACTAACGACATGATCTATGACCACTGAAACCAATGAAAAGATAGCCACTAATGCCTATCAGCTGTGGATGAATCCTTTAAAATCCCTCTCTGTGTTTTGATTTTCATCCTTAAAATAAAGATAACATTTTACTACCCAAGAAAAGTGTTGTGAAGAAAACTACATTAATCTGTGCTCAGCTCATAAAGAGAAGGGAGCCACGTATGTACAAATTCCTCAAAAAAGTGAAATGGAAAGATCACCATAGCTGAAAGCTATAAGGGAATTATCCTTATCTACTCTCATTAATATGCAAGACCAGGCACAGCTTGTCATGAGGTTAGGAACACATGACTTGGATACCAAAGGCTCGTATCTATGTTCCACTTCGATAGTGGTTTGCACAAACAACATTCAACTTCCCTTCTCTTCTTTTTAAAATTATTTTCTTTTAAAGTCATCCCTTCCTCCTCCCATCCCCCCAGAAAGAAGCTGTCAAGAGATGTGGAGTGTCTGGGTTAGAAATGACAGCTGGTGGTAAGACAGAGTCAAGCTCTTTACTGACTTTTTCTTTGGTCTTTCGGGAATGAACCAAAATGAGACTTCATAATAATCACCCCATCTTTTGCCCTTGAATAAACTTCAGAAGCGATCATGAGCCAGGTCCTCTTTGGGCAGTCAGAAGGGGCTCTTCATAGCCCATATATCAGAGTTGATTGGATAACAGAATCTCTGCCTCATGGGAAATTCTAGCGTTCCAAACATGTTTTGTGCTCCGACTTGAGACAGGTAAAACTTTTTGCGGTGTGAAGGTTTCTGCAAAAAGTTGTCTTGGAAACGTTAAATACTGAATATAATGTTACTTAGAATTAGAGTGTGCTAAAGATACAGAATACAAAATGAGATACGAATATTAAATTTTATGAATACCATTAAATATTAAACATCAACATACAGAAGACAAGCAAAAAAAAACCCTGAAAATGAAAGAAAATTCTACGTGGAAAAAGTAAAAACGTGTCACTCAAATGAGCTTAGGCAGAGCACTATGTGAACATAACTGCTTTTTGCAATAATGAAGACAGCTTGATATCTCTTTGTGGCACTTCCTTTGGGACTTCGGAAGACACAGTCAGTATAATCAAACTATTTAATTCTTACATGGCATTTAACACATTCCTGGGCAGGTAGTCATCTAAGATTCATTACTGGAAATCTCTATGGCTGTAATGGTCTGCACTGTTTAAGAATTGGCTCTCAAGCTTTAAATTGCTACCTCATCTGTAAGACCAGAGGTTTAATATAGTAGGTTTTATATCCCTTTCAGTAAAAGCTACCTTATCAGTTTACTTATACTGCAGTTAAAAAGTAGTAAATACCTTTTATTTTATTATTGGGAAATACATCCCA
The DNA here is from genome assembly GCF_000695765.1 of Mesitornis unicolor. Classification (NCBI taxonomy): domain Eukaryota; kingdom Metazoa; phylum Chordata; class Aves; order Mesitornithiformes; family Mesitornithidae; genus Mesitornis; species Mesitornis unicolor. The sequence continues at coordinate 163,906 of NW_010183520.1, forward strand.
TGCCTGTATTTAAGTCCCACACCTTAGTCCTTTGATGGGGAAAGGGCACAGACAATGAGCTCTCTATGAGAGAGGCTTATGTAATGCTAACATGGTCAAACCTTCTTGTGCAAGCACAGAAATATCAAAGGGAGACAAGGAGGAACTGGAACCGTAGAGACAGAATCCTTTTCACAGACATTTGACTAATCTGATGATGTATCCATAGTGCTATGTGCACTGGAGAAATGAACTTGCCTATGCAAGCAGTAACGTTTTGCTTATCAACAGGGTATACCTGATGGGAAGCAGCACCATCAGTTTTGTAGAGCAGGGCATCCCACTAGCCACAATTATGTTATGAATACTTAGGTTTTTAGCTTAATGTAATGTAAAAAACTAATTGTGTGCAGATGTATGAGATCGTGACTGATTTCATCTATATAAATGCCTTGATTGACTGAAATGTGATTGCAGGAAGAAGGAAAAAAAAGCAACATAGACTAAGATGCTTTAAATACATGACAGCAGCACTACTGGTGTGCTCCTGATGTATCAATAGACAATAAAGCCACAGAAAACTACCAGATAAGTGGGACATTCATCAACAGGAATCTCTGTATGAGAAATGAATGGGAGTAAACATGAAAATGTAAAGTGCTCCTTTGGGCATGTGGTCTCATGTTTGCAGGTTGAAATGTAAACAGGCAACCTCTGCAGGTCAGATCCAAGTATCTTTGCAGTTACTGGAAGTTTTCTACTGAACTCAATCAAATTTAGATCAAATCCTAAGTGAATACATACATTTCTTCTTCCTCTGGTTGAATAAGACCACTCTAATTATTTTGCTGTTAGTCTCTGTGAGGAACGAAGGGCTGCATTCATTGGTGCTCTTGGTGACAGATGAGCTACCATTTGCTTGTTCTCTGTGACTCTTCCTTCTATGGCTGTCCTCTTTTGCTAAATGCTACAACCTGATCAGGGTCTTTTTCCCCTTTCTCTCCTACAACCCTGTTTGTTATTCATGTTGACACACAAGTAGTCCTGATTCCTCAGGATATTGTCCATCATTCAATTATACAACTACTTTTTAGCTTCTCCATACCTCAAACTGCTTCTTCAAAAACAATTGCTCAGGAGCCAGGGAATATTTACTGACAACCTTGAATATGCCAGATGTTTACTGTTGCTACTACTTTAAAGGGGTGTCAGCCAGCAGCTCTGTTTGTGGATTACCCTTTACCAGGACATCAGATAACTGCTTATATTCCTGAATCTAGCACTGGTTATCCTTTTATCCACAAAATGTTTTGCTTTCTGCTAGGCTGTAAAATGTTTCAGCATTAATCCATTAAACTCATCTCACCACTTCAGTGATATTGAAATAGCTATTTATCAGCCAATGGGACATTACAGACTATTAATAAAGACTGATTATTAATATGGTCTTATAACTGACTAATGCTATTGTGGCAGTGTTTATTACTGGCAGGTAGTACAAAGAACATTTTAAAAGGCATGAACTTTCTCCATCATTCAATGCCCAAGATTACCTCTGTACTGGGAAAGGTGAACCTTCCAACAGGACAGAGAGGTAGACAGCATTGTTTCATTCTGTTCCTTCCAGTACATTTTCTTCCCCCCTCAGTGAATATTTTTCTGCTCTTCTTGGACCTCAAATTTTTAACTGGCAATAGTTCCAGGAATATACCCTTCAAAATAAAAATAAATTAGTTGTGGCCCCCAGGCTGTGGTTCCTTTCCCCTGGACCCTCAGGCTTCCAGATCAAAGTCCATGCATGCAAGTCCTATTAAAATCAAACTTGTCCTGAACTCCAATAACCCAAATTGAGTCTGTTCCTTTTCTGAGCAACATCCCAAAGTGAGAGAATGGCCTAGAAGGGAGCACTGCATTGGTAAACCCAATTCCTCCAGCAACAGCCTGCTGCAAAGGATGTGTGCCAGGTACTGGGTGGAGATAATGCAGGAGATGTATGGACAGTCTCCTGAGGATTGCTACCAGCTGCCTGCAACTCAGAGCTGATCTAACCTGTGCCATGGGTGGGGCAGGGTGTCAGGAAACCATAATTGCCTCCCAGCTGTTCCTTCCTTCCTTCCTTCCTCCACCCATACTCATTGCTGCAGAAGCCAAGCATGGAGAAGGGTTTTGGCAGGATAACTGTAATGTGCCAATGGCAGAACATGTGTTTAGCTCATATAACTCTTCTGTAGATGCAAGGATCAACATGCCTGTGCTACTCACCTAACTCCTCATAAAGGAGAAGTAGAATGCAGGCTTATATAAAACAAGCTAATAGAGGTAAGATGCAAACAAGTGGTTCAATTGCAATATTTTTATGGAGAAATTCAGCTCTGCTTTGGTTTTGCTGTGGGAAAATTCCTGTTGCAGTAACTTTCATTTTTATGGATCCCTCATGCTTAACAAATTGAGAGAGTATTTATTTAAGCATCACTTCACCCACCATGGAAATGAAGCAGTCTCAGCACTGCTCAAAAACATAGGAAATATGCACAAACCTCTTATGAGTTCGTAACAGTAAATGGCTAGATTTTCAAAGGTGTCTAGAGCATTTGAAAGTATTGGCTCAGGCTCTTACAAGCATCCAAAGTCAAGCAGAGTTCCTGTTGATTTCAATTAGTGTTCAGGCAGATTTGAGAATCAAAATAAAGTAGGTAACTGCCTTGGAAGTTTAGCTTAAGAAATATTTCACTTGAGACCAGCAGCGACCATTGCTATGCTAGAACCTGGCCTGGCACACCACCAACAATCATCTTCTTGAAAAGAGTGGATGAAAAACTATTTCCCTCCTAAGAGAATAGATTCTTCTCTCTTTGAACTTACCAAACACATAATATTTATTCTACTGAAGTAGACTCTCAAAGTCACATTTAATCATGGAAAAGGATAAGGACACAGGAATATTCTATTAGTATTCTTGCAAGTTGTTTGTGCTCTCTGAAGGCTCCACAACAGCATTCTTCTGATCCATCACTGTTAAGCTTTCAGACATTTCAGATGCTATCCAAGACGGTATGGCTGTAAAATTAATAGGTACAACCATCAATTTGCAAAGCATGTTCATCTTTGCCCTGCTCTGACAAAGTCTGCACTCAAGTTTAAATAACAGAGGCTAATTCTGAGCTTAAAAAACTGTCGATGTTAAGAGACTGAGACTCATTTGGTACTGAAGTTCAAACCTGTATTTAAACATATTAAAGTGGATTAATAGCAAAATGCACTATGTATGGACTACCAGCCATTGCCCTTTCTCCTTTGAGGTAAGCCTCAAATAGCCAAAGTCTATAACTTCCTGGCTCAATTTCAAACTATTTTATCCATAAATCTTTGACAATGGTCACTGATTGGGGATATAATGTTAGAAAACTATTAGAGATGAAAGGAGTTTTAAGTCAATGCATCATCTACCTTACTGAAATGAATTATATTAAGCTGTATTAGTGTTCCTGACATTAAAGGTCTCAAATACCCAAAGCCTGAAAATCCCACAGTTAAACATACATAACTTCTTTTTATTCCTTTTCTATATTTTAACTCCTTTAGGTGTAACGCTTTTCCCTAAAACTAAGATTCTTTATGAAAGTAGCACATGCCAAATTAAGGAAGCTGGGACATTTAGAACTACATAATTCTCAACAGAAGTAGGGAAGTTATTTTTCTACTTCTAATCTTTTTTTCCACTGTTTGTGATATCATTCTAGGAGGTGTAGAAGATTCTAATATACAAAGCTAAATGCCTGTCCTGGCATTTTTAAAATACAAGAGAAAAAACCAAACTGCTAGATACAAAGAAACTGGAATACACTTTTTCCTAACGTGTATTTTGCTTGGAAGAATCACAAAGCAGAGAGCAAAGTAACACAACATTCCAGCATGAATTCTCTGCAGACTCTCACAGTCTGGATTAAATGTTTTTATTGCCAAAATGATGTCAAGCATGGGTAAGAAACCCAAAAATCTCTAATCTATCCAAGTTTGAACACTTATGCTGAAACAGCTCTGAAATATTTACTATAAAATGCTTTCCCCAATGAAAAGCAAAGATGAACACTTCAGTTTCCAAGAGAGAGAGGGAACAAATCACACCCTTCAAGTCTGTAATGGAAAGAGAATTGCAGTACGTAGTTTTGCCCTCTTCTACTGCAGTGAATGTAACAACAGACCCAAGATATCTCTCCTACTGAGATTGGACGGAGACATCCCAGAACAAGTCTCATGTTCATTAATTGGAGGATGGGAAGTTTTCAGCCAAACCAAAATAAAACTAAGTTTTCCAACAGCCAGAATCAAGTCTGTGAAATCCAGTGCAATCTTATTCTGTGTTCCATTAGGAAAGAAGAAAACCAGTGTTGGAGAAAAGCAGACTAGGTTTTCCAAAGCTTTATCCATGGGGAAGGGACCTGAGTCACAGAGAAGGCTGAAGACAGCTGACTTTCTGGCAAAAGAGTAGCTGAGCAGGAGCAAAAAGTACTAAAATCCTGAGATGGACTGGTCTGCTGTGTTTTCCAGGATGTGTTTTCTAGGATGTGTTAATACTAAATTGTGTCGTGTATAGCACAGCCTTGATTACACAGCCTTCATAGGTGAGGGGAGTCTTTTGTAAATATGATATGTGGACTCCAAACTCAGCTGGCTTCACAAGAAAAATAATCATTCAGTGGGCTTTTTAAGCTCTTAAGATGAAGACACATACAAGCTATTCTAAAAATGACATAATGGAGATTAAAAATGTAAAGTTCAGAGATATTTAGCTTCACAGTTTGAATTCAGCCCCATCTCTAGCAAAAACAATATACAAGATGAGAATAGCCAGCACGTAAGTGCCTTTCTCATAGAAACCTTAAAATAAATTGAAGTAATGCTGCACTAACTATACTCATGCAAGTAATAATGTTTCCTTAATAAATCAAAAGGAAAAGGAGTTGCTCAACATCTCAATGACAAGGTGATGAGGTACCAAAACTACAAGACATGAGCAACACACATAACATGTATGATAAGATATAATGTTTTCATTGCTCCTTAGAAAAAGGAAAACTTGTTCTACATATGATAGTCCGCCACTTGAGAGTAATGTGATAATTTTTACAGAACAGCAATAAAATTTGATAGCATCCTACACCTGTTTGTGTCCTGTAAACATCACTTCCTGTTAGTCCTTGATATTCTCCAATTTAGTATAAAAAACACTTTCTTACATGTCAGAGTTAATAAATATAGTTCAAGTCTCACTATTAGCATTGCATTTCATCTGTATTGCTCTGATATTCTCAAATACAATTTTAAAAACTCTTAACCTATACTTTATCTGTTTACTTAGTATTATGGTGGGCACATGAAATTGTCTGCAATGCACTACTTTGCCAAGCAAAATCAAGCTCAGTTGCAGTATTATTAAGCAGCTTGATGTCTGTCACCATAGCTAACACCATGAACTGAGCCAGGAACCTTAAACCATGAATCACTATAGCCTGAGCTAAATCCGAGTTCTGTAACTTGTGATTTTTATTAGACATTGCCTGCCTTATTGGCTCTACAAGAATTAGGCATGTCCTCTCCCCAGTGAATTCGGTCTTGGTTTTCAGGCTGCCAGAGATAACACTTTTCTCCTAAGTAGCATTTCGGTCTCAGAACATTTTATGAAAAAGATAAGGTTCATCACCTCCACATGAGCAAAATGTCACACAGATGAAGTTACTTACTTGAGATCAAGCATAGGCCAAAACACCAGCTGAACCCAAGTATCTTGAAAAGGATATGGACAGCTCAGAGATGCATGAATATGACAGGCACCTTCTAAAACACTGAAATTGATACAAGCTTTTGTGTTTAGAATGAAGTATCCTAAAATTCTCTCACTGCTGTGCCAGTAAACCCATGGAAGCTAGCACATTCATAAAAGACTTCAGGATTTGACAATGCACAAACAGGCCACAGACAGGAAGGTTTTTCATTAACTTCAAAAAGCTTTAAATCAAAATGAAATAAATGGTTATTGCCATCTGGAGCTTCATCCAGGCCTCAACTGATTCTCTAAAAATATGACACCATTCAGTGACCTAAGTAAAATAAACCTGTGGTCTCGATAGAGCATGTAAGGAAAAAAATGTATACTTCAAGACCATCATCTGGACAGGCTGGAGAGTTGGGCAGGGA
>NW_010183521.1:0-7021 GCF_000695765.1 Mesitornis unicolor
ATTATATATTTATATATTATTATACGATGTATAAAAAATACACTGTTAGAACAAGCAACAAAATGCAATGTTAGATTTTCCTTTATGTTAGATTGGTATTCATAGTTTCTCAGGCACAAAGGCTAAGTGACAGAAAAAAGATTGGGTAATATACATCTGGATATCGTAAAAGGCCAACCAGTGACTATATTTTTTCCCTAAGTACAAGTGAGGAAACTCATCCAGGTTCTTACAATGGGATGAAGTCAGGTTGTTGTGAAGTTTTCAAAGGATGACTCTGACAAACGTCAGCTATTTGCCTATTGCCCAAATGTCCTGACACTGAAAGATCTTCAGGGCATGAATAACAAGACAAACATGCCTTCAAGCCACATTAATCAGAATGGTTACATCCATGCACTCTAAAGTTATTGTAATAGTAGAAATTGTCAGTTGTCATGTGCTATGAATCGCAATTTTTATAATATATTTTGGCACTGATGCCTTCTCTATGGTTTTAAAGACTGTCTGAAATAAGAGCTGTGTTTTTTATTGATGACTTGGAATTTAAGTCTGCAATTTGGATTTGAACACCTTGCAGACACCGTAGAGTCTGTGCTGCAACTACAATTAAAATGCGTTTTAAACCAAAACTGATTTGAGTGTAATGTTACAAGACTGCAAGTGCTGTCTGACCTTCTGCTTTCTCCCACTTCAGCAGCAGACTAGCTATTAAGGTCTTCTTTATTAGTAAATATTAAAAAAAAAACAGGAATACAAGCATTGTAAAGAGAGTGAGTCTTGCCCCATGCCTCAGTTTCTCTTTACACTGTGTGTACAGTTCTCAGCAGATATCTGTATCTGAGTTTCACAGAGTTCAAATCACTTGATGGTATTCAAACCCCTCTTACAGACTGAATCTGAAAAGGATATGGTTGAGTGTATATATAGCTGCTTTGTGCAATAATGTCATAAATTACTCCAAACATCTCTTGATTAATCTTGAGCCAAATTATCTTCAATCCTTTGTCAGCATATTTCTTGCTTTATGCAACTTAGCAGTGATTATAAAAAAAGCAATATCAGAAGGAAAACAAACTGACAGAGAGTCTAGTCTTCATGCTGTTTTTAGGAATCTATGTCAAGGTCCCATTATCCCTATCTACTTGTAAAGCACCACACAGAAGAGGAGCATATATGTCCACTATGCTTTTCTCAGGCAGTTCCAATACAAACAAAACCCTACTGCTTTCTTCTTGTTACTTGAGTCCCATGCGTGAGTCAGAATCCACCTAGCATTCAGGAAGAAATTTTAGAAGGTAGGGATACGTGTTCTCTTCATTCCTTTACCTTTATACAGGACTGGATTTCTAATTTATGTTATTTTTTTCCCTATACAAGCTTCTCAAGACAATTGCATTCTTGAAGGTGATTCTGCTTAAAGCATACTTCTACATACTTCTGTGAAAGTTTTATTTACTTGCCTTCTTCCTATGTCTCTTGCCTTCACGCACAGGGCAAATCTTCAGCTGACAGACCAGGCTCCACTCAGGCTTTCCAGGGCTGCTTTTTCGGCTTTTAGGCTCCAATGCTGTGCCATGACTCCTGCAGGGAGCTGCAGCCATGCTTTGCATTAATATCCATGTACTGCCAGAATCTTTGATTTACTCACCCCAAATTTTCCTACCCCTTGAAAGGCCTGAGGATGTGCTGAAAAGTCTAGTTTGCCAGTGTAACTCTTTGCACTCCAGTGATCTCCTGCCACTAGATGTTGTGCATCTATGAACCTTAATGACCTGCTGAGATGACAGTGGAAAAGGATAAGGGGACCAAAATAAGAATTAGCACATTAGTGGTTTCAATCATAATCAAGTTATCTCTGTCCTGGTGTTAACTTTTCTTTTTGGAAATAATAAAAGCTTGCTTGGCATAAAGAAATTCTTTTTGTCAGATCAGGATAAGCTGAAAGTCTGTCCTGTGGAATACGATGTTTCTCTACTAAACACAGGTTTAAACCTGAGCACTCAGAGGTCCTGAAGTGGGGTAGAAGGCTTCTGTTAACTACACTTTATGTAATTCCCATCTGGTATCCTCAAAAGCAAACCTAACAGTCAAAGAGCAAATCAAGGGAAGTCTCAGAAAAATAAGGACTTCCCTCTCTAAAGAACTGTTAGGGATCTGCCTCTTTAACCTGTTCCGGGCATGAGACCTCAGCTGTCCAAATGGAAGCTGCAGGTCAGGATGTCTCCCTCAGTTTTCTGTGCTTAAAGATATATCTAAAGCAAACAAACCTTAGTGACTTTCATGTGGATAGTGCTGAAGTTTCACCAGACTGTTATTCCTCTGATTAGAATCCCCAAAGTTTGAAGTGCAATGAGAAAAAAAAGTCATAACGCTAACTAAAAGTGTAAAATGGAAATGTACTGAAAATAAATAATTCCAAAAGGAATAATTTTTCAATAGTACTGTTCAGTTAACAGATACAAGAAAAGAATGGCAATTAGTGAAAGGGAAGAGTACTGCTGCTTTTTTTTTTTGAGGTCTTTTCCAACATTTTATATCATTGCACTGTTCTGACATAAAGCACAGCCATATGAACAGTTGCATTGACATGGCTGAGTAGGCAGTCAATTGGACCTGGGGTTAAAAGAGTAAGTAGATGAAACCAGAAAAAAATAGGAATGTCTTTTTCTCACTTTGCTCTCGAATTAACCATAATTTGAGACAAAACGCTTGCTTTATGGAGGTTTAACTTCCTGTCCCAGGTTTATGGACATCTCAAAGCACCAAAGCAAAGGAAGATTTCCTGGAAGGGACAGCTGGACTTGACTGTGCCCTATAGCAGCAGGAGACAGTGGGAGTGCAGTGCAGAACATTGAAATATATGAAGTAGTATACAATGTTCTGACCTATCAGAAGTAAAATACATCGGCCACTGCTTAAATTGCAATTTCCCATAAAGGTTGTAATATTCTAATGTGTTTGCTATATTTTTTTCTTTTAAATTACCTAAAGGAAATGAGTTTTTATAAAAATGACAGCTAAGCCTGACCCTCTGTCCTTAAGCTTCTACTTGTGCCTTAGAGATCCAGCACATATGGTACAGTATGTTACAACCAGCTGCTAATTGGGCTCCCAGCAAGCATGGCTATTAAGGTCAACTGAATCAAGTGAGGACAGCTCAAGCTTTAAATCCAAGGGATATGTGCCTTTCTGCTGAGGGCACACAGCTCCCTTTGCTACTGGTGAGAGTAAAATGGATTTACTCAGAAAGAATAGGCTTCTAGCCAGTTTTGTTATTATTCATTACACTTATAACATTATTATCCACTTATAAGTGCCTCTGGGGCTATACGTCAGGAAGTGCAAGGGCCATTCCTCAGATAATTTAAAACAAAAGAATATATACTTTGGATTATGTAAAATATAATGCATACTGAATTAATCCTTAGGTTTCTGTCTTGAACTTCTTTTCAGTATATTTAGATAAAAGTGTAAAATTAGAAAAAATATAAATTTTAATATTTTAGAATCTATTGGAATATTAGAAATCCTAGCCCTTCTGTATTGTGAGAACATCTTTCAAACAGCACTGTGTCAATCTTCTTGATGATGGCATAAAGTACAAACTTCAGCAAGTTGAATGGATCTGAAACAAAGCTTTAGAGAATCCAACAGCACCATCTAATAACAAAAGTCTGCTAATCTGCATGCAATTTTGACAGTGGCCATATAACATATTTGTTTTTCAGACTGTTGCTTTGTGAACACCCTTCCAACAGTGTGAACAACACATACGTCTTAAGCTCAACTATTCAAGTCAACAGAAAATTGCTCATTGCTCTCAAATGTCTATATTAATAAATACTGTAAACAAAACATTTGTGGATACCTCACTGGGTCTGAAGTCTTATGGAACTGTTGCTGATAAAGGACTCCCTTTACTTAGCATTTGTCTTTCACATTTATTTTTCAAAGTATTTCCGTCACAGACCAATGTGACTGAAGTTTCCTGACCCTCTGCCAATCACAATATAAGCTTCAAAGGAAAGATATAACCTCCCACTGAAATAAGCCACAAAGAAATGTTCTTCAGAAGAAAATCCAGTAAAATTCAAATAGGGAGTGCAAAACTGAAACTGTTTTTGAGAGCCAAATACTGAAATTAATATAACTCTTAAACTAGTTAACCCCATATCTGACTTAAATCAGAGTTCCACTTACGTAACTGTGCAGCAGGGAGCAAAAGCAGAGTGAGATAAGACCTTCTGTAGCAGGAACTTGGAAAGGCAGTGAGAATCACAGATCTTTCAACTAGGACTGCTTGATGATTATCAAAAGGGAAGAACTGAGATAAGCAGGATCTGAATACTTGTTTGCATTAGAACTGAGGGAGCAGTGAAGCTTTGGTCCCTTGAGGTATTCTGGTACACTGATGTTTGTTTTCATCCCAAATGGCAATGAAATTTGGGGTATTATGTTTTGTGTTTTGTTGGAGTTTGAGTTGGGTTTTGGTTTTTTTTGTTTGTTTTGTTTGTTTGTTTGTTGTTTAACTTTTGAATGAACAGTTCCAAGTGAACACAATTTTGAAATGATGGATTTTTATTTGCTTATCATTTGCTTATCATGCTACATTGCCTCATGAACATAGTAACCCTGATCCCTTGTGACCAAATTATTTTCATGGCCATGTTTTCTGACTGGATGACATTTTTTTTTCGGGCACTGAATGTACAATATCTCGATCAAAGGAATGACTGCAGAGAATAATAGAAAGTGTTGCAGTAAATGCTACTCCTATGACAGTACCTATGACAATGATGTGTCTCCATTTATAACCCTCAGACAAATATGATAACCTCCTCCTGATATAAGCAGCCAAAACAGAGTTCTTTAGAAGGAAATTCAAATGACAAAAAATAAAAATATTTTTCCCATGCTTTATACAAGTCTCACAGAAAGGGTAGTTTCTACTGAGCACATTTTTTTTTTCTATGTGCCATCTCCCTAGATGAATAACAAATTGATGCTGTTTAACTGGTGAGAAACTCAGTCTGTTTCAAGTGTTGAGTAGTGTTAGAGTTCAATAGTGTTACCAAAACATCACTAGAAGTTTTGTCTGTTTTCAGCATTCATTTTTACCTTTTTTTTTTTATTTGTGAATGACATTTACAAAACTTCCTAGAAACTCCGCCTTTTGGGATGAAAATGGAAATTCTGTCTTTGCTCCATGGTGGCCAATTCTTTTTTTATTATTATTACTTTGTTTAAGTTCTGAAGGGAAACAACTCAGAATCAGCCTGTGGATGGCCCTTGCACAAAGCATAGGCAACATCATCTTTTCTGCTTTTGAGTAACCTCCAGGAGCATGTGTGTTCATTTGGAATATGTGTCTGCAAATATTGCTCACACCCTCAATGTCTCTCTGAGTGGAGGAAGATTAATTAGTCATCCTTGTTAACAGATGTGAAACCAAAGAAGAAACGACTGTCTTTCTTGACTAATATTCAGCCTAAGATTCTAAGCAAAATGCTGTGTTCCCTGTCATGAATCAAACGATGTTTTATTTGTGTGTGGCAAGTGCTTGTTGAAGTCCAGAGGAAGAAGAATGGTCAGAGACTGTACAATAAATTAAGGTTCAGAAGTTAGCCAATTGTGATCATAGAATCATTATTGTCTGGATAAAGTTAGTCATGATTTATTTTGCACACCAGAGATGCAGATTCATTTACTTTTGTTTAACAAACTTCCTCAATGAATGAATTGACTTACATTTACCAGCTTTGTGGTAGGAAGGTTGTCTTATCCTCTAACAGAAGCTAACAAGGCAGATTTAAGCTGAGGCAACAAATACAGTGTTACGACAAATATTTAAAATCAAATATCCCTTGCTCAGCTTTCACGAAGGCCACTTAAAGTTCTGTTTTGGTGTTGAATGCAAGAGAACATGGAAGGAGAAAAGGAGAAGAAACCCCACCTTGTATCCTTAAAGCTCTGGGATGGTGTAAATTATTACAGTGGTTTCACTTACAACAGTAAGCTCATAAAACAGATACCACTAATTATGCAGAGGAGAAGTCATAAAGTCACTGGTGGAAGCATGTTTTATATTCATGAACACATCATTAAAATTTTAAGACACTATCAAATTCTACATTTTAATACTAAACCAAACAGCATTAAACCCTCCCAACAAGAAAATCAGATTGTTTAGAGATCAGGTTTGTCACACAGGTTTTATATGTCTGCCAATGAAGCACATGTGGACTTTTCTGTTGCTGGAGAGCTTTTATCACTGGACAATTTAAGATAATCTTTATCCAAATGGTTTACAGAAAAATTAAATACAACAAAAAGAAAATAAAATTGCCAAAAAGTTAGGAAAGTTTAACTGCAGAAATATTTAAATTTACCCAATCACATAAAAATCTTTTTATAGCATTGTCAATTTTTTTTTACTTCTCTTGTATTTTCTTTTTTAATTGAAAAGTAATTTTAAAAGGAAAGGATAGTGATTCAAGCAGGCTACATCCCAGTGTGCAAATGTTAGGTATTTTAAAGGAATCTTTAAATTAAACATGCTTTTAACATAGTCATTTAAATTAAGGGAACACCTAATAGATATTGCAGGCTCAGCTGCTTGGTTGAATCTCTTGGAAGACTGAAGAGTATCCAGAGTGACTTTCATTACCATCACAAAGTCACAAAGGCCACTGTGAAGATACACATGAATTCTAAGGATCCAGATCCTTCAGTACAGAAAGAGGTGCAACAGATGGTAAATAGATGGATTCTTGTTGAAACATTGACAGCACAGGTGACACTTTCAAAGCTGATTCTTGTAACCTACAACAAAGACTTCTGTTTGTGCGTTTGGACTAACAGTTGCAAATAGCTGTGCAGTTGCACATTCACACGTTATGTCCTTCCCATAATTTTTGTGTGGACAACACAGTCTTACTGCTCTGTTCTCCTTCATTTCAGAGTGAATTGTGCTGCTTCTAACATTTGGGACCTCTAGAAATAACTCCTCCTCTAGAAA
>NW_010183521.1:7052-54563 GCF_000695765.1 Mesitornis unicolor
CAAGCAAATTAGGAGTCTTTCTTATTTACCAGTGTTAGTAACTGAAAACTCAAATGGTGCTGTATTTAAAGGACATATTTTTAACATTTAACAATTGATTTTTGTTAAAACATTATCAAAAGAATTAAGCTGGTCTATCTCTAGTTGATTACTATAGGATGTCCACGTACCAGCTAATATCATATTTAAACATTTATCTGAGAAAAAGTCGAGTGAGTGTTTCAATTATTAACATAAAATTGTTAAAGTAAATTATGTTAGAACTCAGTGAAGACTTCTATCTAAAAAAATTAATGACTTGAAGTGGCCTAATAATAGATCTTTTCTAAACCTTTCTTTCTCCAGAGCCAATGTTTAGCCTACGCTATCTGCCAGCATCTTTTTAATGAGAAGCACACATCTAAAACCTCTCACAGCTCTCAAAACTTAGGAGTAAATATTTTTAAATTAAAATCGTATGCTAAGCAGTGCAGATTTGCTGGTGCAGATGTTATTTTGGCTCATTTTCTTTAACCGATTCGTACCCAATATACTTCAGCCTATGTTTCCACATTTATTATTATTCTGAATACCACATATACCGTGAAAGACATTAATAACATTAATAGCATAGGATCTCAAGATATTTTAGGCAGTTTTCTACTTAGCAGCAAAATCGCCGCTGAAATTCTGTGCATAATGTGTATCTTCAAGGTGTCACAAATAGCAAGAGTGAAAGAGAAAATGGAGATAAAGATGGCTTACATAGAGAATGGGGCAAGAAGGACCATTTTTCTTGAAATCCTAAACTTCACCTCTCTCAGGAGGCTCACACAATCCTTTGGTATTTAATTCCTGATTGCACTATGTAGTTCTACAAGGACAGTTCAGTCATGTCAGCTTTTGAGATGTTTGTTGATAGTGCTCCTACATTCATTCTAATTGTTTAGGATTCATAATAGTGTCTATATTTGCTGTTAAAATTCATGCTCATTATGCATGGTGTCATTCTTCTCTGGAAGAAACTGAAGCCTCTGGTGAAAGTCACAGAGTTTTCCACACACTGCTAATTCTTGATTAATTCAGAATTAGTTAATTATCTGGTTATAAAGGATCCTGTTGTCAGACGACTTATATTGGCCAATGGTTAATTAAAAGATGTGTCACGTATTTTTTCCATAAACTGATTGAATTAACTTTATTGCTTCAAATGTTGGCTATTCTTGGGATCTTGAGATCACATTGTTTTAGAAGAATACAGGCATCTTTTTTGATCATGGATGGAAAAACACTAACATATTTTTTTGGATTTCAAAAATTAGGATCAACTCAGGTTAACATTCAGTTTGGACTGTGACAGAAGGCTTAAAGCAGAGGGATACTGTCCATGCCATTTACAGTGGTCTCTTCAAATATTTTTTCCTTAGAGGCCAAAATTGCTAGTTGTTTCTTAGTTCAAGCATGAATAAATGCTTTCTTTCAACTGTATTTCAATAAGATGAACAGGTTTTGACTGTGTGTGACTATACTATTCTTACTGTTGTGAGGAACTCCTCTGTGAATAAATATTTTGAATTTGTATAACATGTAGGTTTAATATGGGATAAATTTTTAGCCCAAAGCTTACTTGAAAACTGAAATACTAAACAATTGCAACACTGGGCAAAAGAATTTTTTTTAAGCAAGCCAAGAGACGTGAAATTTATGAATAAGAATCTCCTTAGCCACAGACATAAAATCAATTATTTGTACATAAGCTTACACACAGAGTCTGAACATAGGTTTAGAAAAATGTTGGGACACTAAAGGTCTGGTTCACTAAATATCTACTAATTTTGCATTCTGCTCTGATAAGTAGGCCCACAACTGCTAGAGAACTGATCAAGACAGGAAACAGCAAATGCAGATTGCGCAGGATCAGGTCTTTCGACAGAACTGCAAAGGGTTTGCAGATTTCCCATTTTTATTTCTTGAAACATTTTTGTTTGAGGACTTTCTATTAAGTTTTGCCATTTGCATCTTAGACCTTTCCTATCCTTGATGCTGAAACTGTAACTTTTCAAAATTTATTTAATTATTAGCAAGGTATATAATAGACAAACCCAGTTGTTCTGGGTTTCTTATATATTTTGAAATTATTTTCCCAAAATTGGGAAGTTTTGCAGAATGCCACTTTTTTAAAAAAAAAAAAACAAGTAACAAAACCCAAACATGCAGGTCAATCATTTTCATTGCCCTCTGGAACAAAGCAGAAACATGCAAGTGATGGAAAATGTCAAAACGAACATTTTCACTGAATTGTTAAAGAAGTCCTTATATTTTAGTGAGAAAATATTCAGGGGAAAAAAACCCTTTTGAATGACATGTTTACAGACTGTCATTCCATAACCAGATGGATAAATATTTAAAACAGATAATTCCCTTTACCAAATCTAATAATAGCTCCCTGATAGAGGTGCTGGCTAGTCAGTTAGCAAATGAATCTAGGCATAATTTACCAGACAAACTTCATTAAACAAAACCGAAGTCTGTAATTGGGATTAATTGCCACCTTCATCAGTTTTAGCAAGGTCAAGGATTAAGTAGATTTGGAGAATGATCTGACCTTTCATTGCAATTCTGCTCCCACCGAAATCTTTAGCTGTCAAACTCACAGTGGTGGGTTCCACAGGAGATTGCCACAAAGTAGGTTTTAATGGTGTATGGTATTATTCATGCCTCACTTTACCTAGCCATGAAATAGCCAGTCCTTAACAGAATAGCTGTTTTGAAAAGCAATGTGAAAATCATACTAGCATGCAAATTATTCCATGGTTTGATGTTTTTTGTTACAGAATAGGAATCAAAGGTGAAAAATCAACCAAATTAAAAAGAAAAAAGATAGAGCAAAATTTATTTTTATGTTTATAGGAAAAAAAGGCTTGAAGTTAATATGGCTGGCTGAAAATTTCATATAAAAATTCTTTTTCTATGGAAAAATAGTTCATTATTTCAACTTTTTGTGAAAATGCCCCTAAACAAAAAAGAATCAGCAAAAACTTGTCTGGTTTTGGTTATTTGGGAGGGAGAAGGTTGAGGAATAATTGAAAATTTACAATATGGGTCTAGGAGTGCTCTTCTGCACTTGGTTATGTATATTTAAGACATATCTCCCTCCTGGCATGATTTGCAACACAATAATGGAGCAATGTTGAGAAACCCACGCTATTGCTTTCCACTTAAATTCCCAGAATTGTCAATCTGGCAGCTCTCACAGTAAAACATTTACATAATTTTTAAATTACAGGCAGTTATACAAAACCCTTCTCCATCAAAGGATCAGTTTCCTTCTCCACCCTCGCCCTGAAGTCAATAGCAAAGTGTCCTTTCTCAGCAGTGAAAACAAAAGTGTCTTGGTTATACTTACAAAGAGCACTGTATGCTTAAAATCCTTTTATTTTTGCTTTTGCCTAATACCATGGTATTTAAGAAGGTATGTTAGTAATGGCGATGCTATAAACAGTAGCTACGAAGTCTTTGATGGTAAGCACTGTTCAGGGAGAGTGTATATGGTGACTATTTACAGAACGCTAAGAAATAAACAGGTAATGATGAATTTTTGGGTTTGCAAAACTGCAGATTCACATGACTAGAGATGAAAAGAGGTTTACTAGAAAAGTATTGATTATTTTTTTTTTTGGTGAGGCAAAATCAGCATTTTCCTACGTGAATGTAAATTGTAATTGGCAAACAAGGAAATTCATTTTCCCTAGTGCCTCCTTTCTGTTGCCATCAACCCTTCAGCAACAAGAGAATTACATTCTTTAAAACTGTTAGTATGAAACAACACAGGATTGCTCTTATCTGTCACTGGTACGATAAATTATTTTAACCAAATCATAGACAGATGAATAGACAGATGCAAATACAAATGAATTACCACTCATTTCATTTCAGACGGCAATGTAAGCATGTGTGTGTGTATGTGTATGGAATATACAATGTTTTTGTGTAGGTCTACATATGCGCGCACGTACTGTGACTGTGTTTGACATGTAACTGTGAGACAAACAAGTGAGAGAGCAAACTTGACTGCTTTTTCTATACTTTTTTGCAATGATTCATAAAAGTGTTTAGTTATAAAAAGCTAAATCCAAATGTTTTTTTCTTTTGCTAAAGCAGCTGTTCATAAGAAAAAGGAAAACAAACAACTTTTCTTTGATTTTACTGCAGAATATATACTCAGTTGCTCTTGTGATGAATAAATAGTGTCCACAGTGCCATATAGCTGTGGACCTTGCCCCTTTTTGTAGTTAACTAGTGAAAAAAGCTGCATCTGCTTATTCTCAGACATTAATACAGCTAAAGGAATAAGACATCAGAGGCCTGCGAATGAGAAGGTCTTTTTAAATTTAAAAAGCATTTGCTCCTGAATCCACCTCAGCCAGTTTGGGGAAAGAGCTTTTGGCACCAAGTCACCCTTCAGGGAAAGACTGATAATGATCACCAAAGACATACTATGGGCTCCTGCCTCACTTACTTCAAAGGCCTTCTCTCTTAATCAACATTAAATCATCATTTTGCCTTGGATATAGGGACAGCTGTACACAATCTATTTGTTTTAAAACAGATTAGGAATGGTTTTTCTGCCAGAGTATAAGCTGCACAATAGATGTACTTTAAAGACATAACTAGGAAAAATGTTGCTCCCTTCATTTGCAAGATCCTGATACTAGCTGAGAACACATAACATTGACCCAGGACTGGATCCTTTTTCAGTTGTTTGGCAATCCCAAGACCACTCAGGACATAAAACAAGTTAAAAAATTTGAGTGTCTGTTGATCTTAGCTGTGCATTCTGGTGACTTGTCCATGAGCAGCAATAGTTGCAGTAAGTAGACTAAGATCTTCTACACCTTCTGCTTTCTTCCATTTTTTTAACCTTAGAGTTGCCCTATTTCATCTACTGACCATCTCAAAAGGTGACAACAAAGTCCTTTTATTACCCAATTAAAATCTGATAGTCAGATAATTAAACAATTAAGTTAAGGCCCTAAATTGCAGGGAAAAAAAATCCCTCCTCTAGATCCATACTGGAGATATTTTTACATAGTTGTTAAGCATCTCTCTACAAGTTGGTTTTCTTACAAAATACAAATATACTGAATGTGTATGATTGAAAAGTATAGAAAAGGGCGTATTTCCAGAACAGGACAATATGTATTGGAAAGTAGTGGTTCCAGAAAAAGATTTGGGAGTCAAACTGAGTACCCAAATTAACATCGGTCCCAGTACAACTTTCTGATGAAATGAGCTATTCAGTTTTAGTATGCACAGAGAGAATATTTATATTAGAATACTGTAATGAGCCCTGTTGTCCCCTTTTTAAAAATATACTGAAAAGTTAAAATGGGCATATAAAAATATTACAAAAACTAAGTCTCACAATGACAAACTTAGAATGTCCAATCTATATTATTTTTTCAAATAAAAAAGGAGATTGACAAGCACCTTGATTATATGACACTAGTTCCTTCATGGGGAGAAAACAGTTTGTAACCCTTTACATATCAGATAAATACAAAATGTGTTTTGGAGAGTGGAAGCTGAAGTGAGACACATTTAAATGAAAAATGAGGTCCAGCGTCTAAAAGGGACAAGTAGAAAAATGCATGAAATGAATTGTCCCTTCTTCACTTGTTCCCTCTCTTGCTGTCCTTAAGCCAAAACCAGCCATCCTTTTGCAACGTGGATCTTAATCAAGCACTAGCTCTCTTAATTCAAATTGTACTCCATTCAGAAGGAGCTGGCTGAAATGCAATGTTTTCTGAAATAAGACTGATTTAACTAAACAGGATGATCTAACAGCCCATCTTGAGCTCAAGCTTTCCTCTTATGTCCTTGGTTCAAGTATAGGTACCACTTTATGCCTAGAATTTTCACTCAGCTGCCTTAACTGTGAGCATAAACCACTGACCTGGGCATGTGAATTGACATCCTACTGGTGTCACTTAGCTATACAAACTGTATACATACAAGGGAATAGTACTTTCGTGTCTACACAGAATGATAAAAGTGGCCACCTATTAAGAGGGTGTTTTTCATTTCTAAAAATACCCACTATTGTTGGGATCCTTTTCAAAAACCAAGACAATAAATTACTAAAAATGAAAAATTCAGATTTCTTATGCTTTTAGGAGAAATCACAGTTTTGCCTTAACCACTTCATATCTCTTTAAATATTCATTTCGAAATGAAGAATGTCTGCTCTTGATGCCCTTAGGACAAAATTCAGACTATTCAGATTATTTCCCTCCATTATATGTATATATCAGTGCTATTTTGTGACAAGGATAATACAAGATGAATCAGCTTGTCAGAGAAGTGGAACCCAGAGTAGCAGGGCAGATAATAACACTGACTACAGTTTTCACATTGTGTTTATCCTATGGATACGGAGTAAATGAGGAGCACAGCTTAACTTCTTTATGTAAAAGCTGTAATAAAGAATATTCTTCCAAGAGTTCCAATAGACTTCCAAGAGGCTACTATCAGGCATGGGAATAAAGGGAGAAGAAAAGATGACTAAATTTTAGCTAGAAAACAGTATAGGGAAACAGCTAAGCAAAGAGGGCTAGGATATAAATCGAGTGAAAACTGGGTAGATTTTTGACAAAAACAGATTAAAGATCGAGAGGAGAAAATCCTGATACTACTGAGCAGAAGAAACCACACCACGTGTGGAAAAACTGTATCCTAGCTAGAAAAAGGCTTTTCTCACTAAAGTGGTGTGGAAGTACTATTTTGAGTAGAGGGAGGCCCTGTTCCTTGTACTCCCAGAGAACCTGTTTCTTGGTGAATGAGAATTCACCAGATGATCTAGCTAGCCAGCAGGTTGTAAGGAAGGAAAAGGCATATAAAATGAATTGTATGTGTTTGAAAAACAACAGAATGCAAATCAAGGCAACATAAATTAAAGAAAGAGGGAGAGAAAGTTACTCCAGGGGTTTTATCCCTCTCCCCCCACAGGATACGAACTATTTCCTTTGACTTTGCAATAGTAATTTCAGAATGCTACTTCTGGCACTGTCTGAGCTGCATGCATTTTCAGCACTTGGCAAGAAGTCATTTAGAAGATAGAGGTTGTTCTTTTACTTGGGAAAAGGAATGAGACTTCTTGCAATGTGACAGTAGATAATGCATTTCTTCACTGAAGTCACCATTGCACAGAAAACAGTAAATGTGTAATTTCCTAATTTTTCCCTCCTTAACTTTGCAACCTAAATTTCTTCTCTTCATTGAGTAATTGTCCACACGGAGTACATTTTTATTGTGCGCGTGCTTATGGCTTCAGGCACAGGGAGCACACAGAGTCCAAGAATGGACTACATGTGGATAGCACATTTCAAAGAAGTACAGTTCCTGAGAGGTAAATAACACCTTACTAATATGCAGCATGAAGAAAATTAAGATGGAGTTCTCTGACCATTGCCAATGACAATTACCAATCTTTCATAATATGCAGTGGATAGACCCGGTTCTGATTTCTCAGCAAATTTTCACTACTGAGTAAATCTGCAGAGTAATTTGAGACCATCAGAAATTTGATACAACTGAAGAATTATGTCCCTTTTTAAAGTATGTGAAGCTGACTAAAGATTCAAAAATTAATTTCCAATAATGTTCACCAGCATATTATATTTCTAGGATAACTATATCCTATGTTATATGCTGTACAGCGTGACCAACAGTAATGGCAAGGGAAAAGGCTACAGCTTTAATTCATGAAAGTAGTTATAGGACATAGGAATAGCCACACCGACTTAGATCAAAGCTCCTGTATGTAAGAGTGACCAGTAGCAGATGTTACAGGAATACAAGGAAGGATGGTAACCCCCCCTTTTCTATGCAATCAGACACTGTAGGTTTATACCACCAGAATTTCCTACAGAGGGTCAGATACAAAATAAAGTAACAACTGACTGACATCTTTACCAGTTTATTGACAGAATTCTCTGTTTTCTAGAAGTCTATTTCATGCTGTGAAAGATTGCACTCTCCTGACAAGACAAAAAGGAGTTTTCATATATTGCTGACATTCACTGAGCGAAGGATGTCATCCTCTTCTGACGAACTATGACACACCGAATGCTAAGATGAAGCAAAAAATCCAAAGTGTAAATCTGAGTTCATTTGTATTATATCTAATGAAACTGCTGAAGTCACTGGGTGTCTGCCATCTTTTAGTGTCAGTATATAAAACTCACAGACCCAGCCAGATAACTGACCCTTATTGAACTGACAAATTGTAACTGATTTTTAGTTTTATCTGGTATTAAGGGCAAAAAAAAGTAAAAAAAAAAAGTAAAAAGTAAAAAAAAGTTTAAGAAAAAGAGAACACTTAAAATGTTTGCCTTTTTTATCACCAAGTGGTGTCATTTCTTGTGGGAAGAGACACTTGTGATAGCTACACTGAGACATAAGAAATATGTCTTTACTAATTTATATATTTCAGGGCTTGCTTTGTCAGTGACTATAATTTTGATATATTGGTAAACTTAAAAGACTTCCGATTGATAGTTCCACTTTCAAGTAGTGGCCAAAGGCTGCCAATATGCAATATCACAAAGCCTGGGAACTCAATTATGTACCTGTCAGAAACAAAGAAGGAAAAGGGAAGAATTGAAATCATATCTAAACTGCATCTAGTTTGGATCTTGCTGCTCCTTTACAGACCTGATGAAGAGAGTCTGAGCCTGCAGGATTTTTCATGGAAAGGTATTCTGAAAATTATAATGGGAAGGTCAGAGCCGTGAACTGTAGTGCAGTTGCTTGAATTCATTGATGTATCTGGGTACTAGCTTAGAGGGAATGTCAAGTCTTGTGTAGAAGTAGCACAGCAAAGTGAGCTGGTGTTCGTGGCTTTCAGTTTACATGCCTCCCTAGATGAGTAAGGGTTAAGCATGAGTTAGGGATGCATGTGAAAATATATGAGTGAAGTAGGAAAAAAATTCTCTTCTAGCTTGAGCCACTCCATCTGTTCCCTTAATTCAGTGTCAGACCTTTACTGGACCCTGGGATCTACTAGTCCCACACTTCATACAACTTTTCTCTGTAAATTAAGTTGTTGGCCTGTATTGCTGAGAGTTTAGGAAGGTGAGTGATGACCTTGGTTTGAGTATGTTTGTATAGAAACATGTCACTGCAGGATGATGTCTTTCCTCCAGGGACATAGGGCCCAATACTAACCATTTGTTAAGAAAATACCAAAGCTAAACATATCCAGTGTATGAAAGGATACAACACCCTTGCCAACTGTAACTTTCACTCATCTTTGAAACATCAATGTACACTATATTTTAAAAGTTATTTTTAGCACTTATCTTTTAAACTCTTTCCTGTCTGATGTTAACATCTTGCAACTTTAAAACTAGTATGAGTTATTTTTATTATTAAAATAGAAAATCTCTTTAATACATGGTAGTATGGCAATATGTTTAATATATGTTTAAAAAGGAGATCCAAAGTAGTATTTATTATCAAGAATGAGGACATGTAATTTCAGAGAAGCCACACAATGCTTTCAAGTTCTGTGTTTCTTTATATAGCAAGGACTAAAAGTAAAGATTTAAGGAGGATATAGTTCTCCTTTATTCCGTCTTCCCTGCGCTATTTTCCCTGCAGCTATTTACTTGAGTTCTGGTGCATGTGTGTTGTTCTGAGAACTGGTTGTGGTTGTTCAACTCTCTGAGAAATTTCTTTTGTTAAATGACAGGATTTCTCCTGCAGCAATAATTTTGAAACCGGATATGGTGTTCGTTCAGTCAGACCAGTAGTTTACCTTAGTCTGCGAAGTCCACAAGAAAACATAAACAGGTAAATTTGGATTAGAATCACATTTTTCAAGCCAGGTAGTCTTAAAACTGAATTCTTGACTGTGGATTTAGATCCTTACTTTAGGCATTTGAGACTGAAACTGTTGGTCTTGTTTAATATCCCTATTCAGGATTGATTAATGTACAGTCAGGATGTTTTTCCATACAGCCAGCCCATAAATGTTACCTTTCTAAAGTTCAGCCCATAATTGCTTGGTGTGCCTTTAAATAATTTATCTTCCTTCCCTACACTCTTTAAATATTTCAGCCTATTTTAGGTTATGAAACAGTTGTGAAATTGCTGTTTCAGCGCTAGAGCTTCTCCCAAGTATGAGGGGTGGCTGGTGTGGGCCCTTTGTTTAAACAGGAAAAGAATGAAATCTTAGCACCATCAGAGTCCATGGGAGCTTTGCCACTGGCCTCCACATGGCCTGGATTTTGCCCAGGAAGCCACCATGGTGTAAATCAAGTGTGATTGCACCAAAGACTGTGAGGGTCCAAAATGCAAAACTGGTATGTGAAGGGAAATCAGGCCAGAAACAGTCAGAAGAGCTTTGAAAAGCTGGTCAGAGGAAAGTACTTGTATTACAGGATGATATATTTTAACATTTTCTTCCCTGCAAAATTTTCTCTAAAAATGTGTTCCAGGAAAGATAGCCTACCATCATGTGGAATTATTCCTAATGGATGTCTTTTGGATTTGGATGGCACAACTTTGGTAGACGTGTAACTACAGAATGGCTTCTGTGAGAAGCTGCTAGAAGCCTCCTCTTTGTCCCATAGAGCCAATGCCAGCTGGCTCCAAGATGGACCCACTGCTGATGGACCCACAATCAGCAATGGCGGTAGAGCCTCTGTGATAAAGTATTTAAGAAGGGGAAAAAACTGCTGTAAAAACAGCAGTGGAGAGAGGAGTGAGGCTTGCTGGCAGGGCTTGTGACCCTGTGGGAGATCCACACTGCAGAAATCTGTTCCTGAAGGACCACACCCCATGGAAGGGACCCACACTAGAGCAGTTCATGAAGAACCGCAGCCTGTGGAAAGGAGACACGTTGAAGAAGTTCATGGTGGACTGTCTCCTGTAGGAGGGACCCCATGCTGGAGCATGGGAAGAGTGTGAGGAGTCCTCCCCCTTAAGAGGAAGGAATGGCAGGAACAATGTGTGATGAACTGATCACAACCCCCATTGTCTGTACCCCTGTGCTGGAGGGGAGGAGGCAGAGAGAATCAGGAGTAAAGTTAAGGATGGAAAGAAGGGAGAGGTGGGAGGAAGGTGGATTTAAAATTTGGGTTTATTCCTCATTATCCTACTCTGATTTGATTGGCAATAAATTAATTCTTCTCCAAGTTGAGTCTGTTTTGCCCATGATGGTAACTGCTGAATGATCTCTCCCTGTCCTTATCTAGACTCATGGGCCTTTTGTTATATTTTCTCTCCCCTGTCCAGGTGAGGAGGGGACTAATAGAGTGGTTTGGAGTGTGCCATAGAAAGTAAATTATAAGAATTCTGTATATGTTGGATTTTTTTCTCTCCCACAATGAATGGCTAAAGAAGTTATATAAAACTGATCATTAATCATTTCTAAATGTTTCTTTTACTTCACATGTAATCTTTTTGTCATACCTGAACTTCTAAAAATTCCAGTTCCTGCTCACTCCAGCATAAAGAGAAAATTACCAACACATTTCAGTTGTTTCTCTCTTACAACTGTAGCTTTTAATTTCTTCTATTTAAAGAACTGTATTAGTTAGGAAAGACTTAATGTAAGGAATGCACTCAAGCTTTTTAGCTGAAAATAGTCTTTATTTACAACCAGTTTTGTATAAATTTTTGGAAGAAGTCATTCCATTACTTTTCACATAAGTCAAAGTAGAAATGTATTTGAGTAGAAGAACAGGAACTAAAGGTCATTTCACTCAAGAAAAAACCTATGCTCTATTTGAGCCAGGCCTGAAGAACAGAATAAAAGATTGGTCAGATATCTGGAGAAATGCTCCAAATGTTTTCTGGGTGAGAAAACACTTTCAATTTAATATATTAATCAACTGTTTAAACAGCTAGAATTTTTAAGTGCATTTTGTTCTATACTGAGCATGAAGAGGAGAATAACAAGCCCTTTTAACAGCAGCCAGGATATTATTGCCAAAATAACTTTAAGAGGTACAAAAACATGTAAGTTAAGAGAGCCACAGCTAGACATCCTTTGGTGTAGGTAAAATGCTCTGTGAGAGCTGGGTGCAAACTACCTGTACTTGTCTCCTTCAGGAATACGACTCTACATTATGACAGCTATCAGATTTCAGTGGGAAGAAATCAAAACCTTTAAAACTCTGTTAACACCACAAAGGTCTCAGAACTTGGGCTTTACCAGTGGGAAGAGAAATGTACATTAGAAATTTATGTGAAACTTCAGAGTGGTGTCAGACAAGCTCTGGAGGTGTGTGCTGGGGCTGGTTATAAGCTTGATTTCAGTGTTAATTAACGTGGTAGACTATGAGTTACAGCAGTTGAGGAGGTGGGCTCTGCTCTGAGGAAGATTTGGTTCCAAGCAGAGAAGTAGTGGGGTAAACAAGGTAGTCATCTCTGAAGCTGCCTTAGCTTGAGGAGTCAAAAACCTAGAGACTGGGGTTTTGCTCTTCCAACAGGGAGAAGAGCCCTTTGTTCTCTGTTGAGTTGATCAGAGCTCAGATTTCAGTATCCCTCTCTACTCTACCTATAGTGGGCTATTTTCTCTTAGCAAAAAGTTTTGTTACCTTTCTGCTTCAGAGAGGAGACATAGACAAATGTCTCCCACAAATTATAAAGCCCCAGACACTTTGGGCCAGCAGCAAATGCCATAACCTAGTTAAAAACTGAAAACACCAGATGCTGAAGGTGTGACACATGTGCAAACACTTCAGACTTTTCCTGTAGCAGAAGCTCCTCTTTTAGCAGGATCTCTCCGTTTACTTAGTCACCATCCCTAACTGCAGAGGGAAGGTGGTTCCCCACTTTACATCATTCCAATTACTATACAGGTAATCTATACATCTCTGTGTGGTAACTGGAGAACAGCTGTTCATGCTGCTTCTCTATTTCTTGCTGTTTCTTGCTGCTGCCTCTTGCTGCCAGGTCTGAGGAAGAATGAGATCCTCTTGCAGCAATGATTAAATATAAGACATGAAGAACTACTTGAATTTATTTCCCTTTACTCCTATTTCTCCAAAAGTTCTGGTAGAGAACAAAGTGAATGAAGCAAGTGGGACGACAGGCTCTACAAAAAAGCGTTTTGAAAAGAGATAATAATACAAAAGTTCATCATTATCTTGCTCCTCTTCTGTCTCTCTTTGAGTTGTGTGAAACTGGCATAATTGTAACAGGTTTTTAACAACATGTTCTCTTTCCTGAGTGACCTAGTCTAGGTGATCCATCTCTGACAGGGGGGGTTAGACTAGATGATCTTTTGAGGTCCCTTCCAACTCCTAATATTCTGTGATTCTTAGCTCAGTTTAACCACTGAAAGCTTCCTTTCCTTAGGGCCTGTTACTGTGTGCTCCCAGGAAGAGGAGAGGTGCACAGGCTAAACACAGCCTGTTTATACGTGACACTTTAAGTGAATTTACAAGCCTGCTGAATACTTGAATGAGTTCCTGTCTATAAGAGCTTCCTGTGTGGCTTGACATCTACTTGTCAGATATGTGTATTTTTAAACAGGTTGATATAAAACTAAGAAAATACTGGTTTCACCTGCATCTTTATATCTTGTGGAGTTTTGCTACTCCTTCTTCCAATAACCTAGCTGTAAAGCAATATTGCTTAAATTTTATTTGTTTCTTATTGTAACCTTGCCAGAAAATTTTTTGCCTTGGTTAGTACCAGCATCTGTAGATGGTGTATATTTACATAGCCACAAGGCCTGAGCAATCAGGGGATTAAAGGAAAGAGCAATGGCAGGAAGAATATCTTAAATGTCTTCTCGCTGTGTGTCTATTAATGCTGACTGTGGAGAAATACAAGAAAAATTAGTTACACCCAGAATTATTCAAATTTATTTAAAGTGTGTTTACTGCATACTTTTACATTTTTTGATATTTAAGTAACATAGATTAAGTAGATTTATGACATGCAATTGTGTCACCTCCAGATCCTCATTAGAATTAATTGTTCTGGTAAAGAATTAAAAGTGTGACTCTGTAGCACTGGCAGACAGGGAAAAAATGGTTTCAAATTTTAAACCAGATTTTCTCCAAATGTATTTTTAGTTACATTTTTGAGAGAAAGTCTGCAGATGTCAGTCAGTGGTCATGTGCACGTGCGTGACTGTATTTCTATTATATTAAGAGTTTAATATTGCTTCTCAGCATTTCAAAACTGTAGGCAAAAATGTTAATGAAAAAGACACACTTCTATGGCAAGCACATGATATTGTAAACTGAAAACAGGCTGAGTTTTCAAAATCTAGATTTAGAATGATTTTTGTCAAAAGTTGATAGTTTATTCTCTTTTGACCCCTTCTATAGACGAAATTAATGTGTGAATTTTTGACGCAGCTGGTGTCTTAATTTGTCACACCATTTTCTCAGACTAGTTTGTTTGGATTTGTAATCTGATGGATTTGTTCTTTAACAAGTTATGAGAATGTCTCCTAGCAGTCTATCTGATTTTTTTTCCCACTATATATTTATTTTTTGGTGATAAATTGCTGTCTCTGTTAAGATTTATTAACAGTGGAGTACCTAATTCAAGTTCAGGTTTAGTTTTATTACTCTTTACCTTCCCTGTCTGATCAATCCCCTGGAGAAAAGTTAACATGGTAACGTAACCCCAATATCACACTGCTGCCAAGCAGAGGGAGGTAGAGCAAAGGGAGTGAATGACAAGATGATGTGGAGGGGGAGAAATCAGACCCGCGTCTTCTCAATTTCTTTTTCTTCTGGATTGTCTTGTGGCATTGCATGTGCAGAAACTCTCCTGCCTCTTGAAAGAGGGAGGAAAAAAAAGTAGGCTGGATCAGGCACACCAGTTGCTGTTACCAAACTGAATACAGCGCTTGGTCCTGCCTGTGCAGTCATGGCATGTCGGGGCAACAGTCTCAATGTTCAGCAGCTGAACAGTGACGATAATGGCAAGGAAGAATTCACTGCAGGAGGTTTTGGTGTTCAGACAAAAACAAATCTTGGAAATTATAGATAAGACCAGCATTAAAGAGATGTTGAAGTTGAAAATCTTTGGTTTGAAAACAGAAACACCAAATTTATACACTAATGTCATTATGTCATCTGGACTCTACAATATTAACTCTGTTATTATGAGTATGTTGTGATTTTTACTTTTTGCTAACTCACAAGCCGTGAAAATGAGCATGTGAAATTTATAGCTCAGTGGTGAATTGCACGTATACAGACAAGGATCCTTCCAGCATATAAACACTCATGCTAAATTTAAAACAAAGATATTTTAAATGAAGATATTTTTCCATATGTAACTTAAGATCAGTTTTGAAGACTATTTTTCTAAGTCCTTTGTAAGAGTCACTGAGATTTTAGAACTTGAGTACAAAATGCATAGTGCAATCAGAAGCTAAGTTTATTTTAAGTCTGTTAATGCCTTCCAAACTTCAAAAAGTAATAACTTCAGCCATCTGAATTCTGTAGTGATCACAGTGTTAAATTTATTAAGCATAACAGAAATTATCACAATACTTTCCAATAATGCTGAAACAATAATTGAAAATAATTTAAAATAAATAACGGTCTTGGGAGAAAATATAAAGATAAGGAAAAGAAATTAACTTAATACAATGCTACATCAATTGTTTCGTATCAATGTTACAGAAAAATGTACTGAAAATGTACGAGCTTTAATGACCAATAAGAAATTTTGTTTGCTTCATTGTGATTCAACACTTTTAGTTGAAAAGGATACCACATAAATGGTGCATGTATTTTATTTGAGGGGTTTCTATTGCCACCTAGTGGCTACCCCCACGTTTTTCGTGCAGTAGCTTGAGTTCTCAGAAGACTTTTAGTTGTTTGGAGCAAATGAGTTTGATAAATGGCAAGTGAGAGAACGATGCAAATGATTTAATTTTTTAGTCATATACAGAAGAAAGGCATGAAGTTAGGTTTCCTCATTATGTGGACTATAAAAAGGTAACTAAGTTCACCCCCATTTGTCATAAATTAAGGCCCATACATTAACTTCCCAGTTAGCACTATTTAGAAAAGGAGAAGTGAGGCAAATGTGGTTTTTTTGTTGTAGTTCAAAGCAGAACATATGGATTTGATGTGATTCTGTCTTGCGTACGTTTTAATCTTCCGTAGCATGCTCTGATTTCTGTTGAATTGATCCATTTTTACACCTGGAACAAAACTTGCTTCTCTTCATAAAAAGAGTGAGAAGCCCATGCTGGTCTTGACAACATATGTGAGATAAATCAAAAGAAACATGAAGTCTTCACTTCCCGTGGCCCTTTCTTGACAACAGTCAATATAAAATAATTTTCTGAGCTTTTGCACTTGCACACTCACACCTGACAGTTCAAATAAATAAATATGAGTGAGAGTCTCAATATCTCTTTCTTATGCCAATATGAAGTTCGAGAGTTCACTGAAGCCAGTGGAGGTACTTATACCTATGGAGGTAAGACTTGTTGTAAATAAAATTAGAATCAAGCCTACAAACTTGAATAAAGTTCAAAGTTTTTCTTTGAACCTGGTCTCATGTGGATAATATAGTACTGTAATATAGATTATAAAACATAACAGCTGCATTTCAGAATTCCTTGTATCACAGTTTCATTTCTCCACAAAGTTTTTTGAAATAGCCTTCCTTTAGAATTAAAAACTTTCCTCTATATAAATTAGTTTCATTCTTTTTTTTGTTTTGGTATAGGCTAAAAAATGAGATTTTATTTCTCGAAAGTTCTATTTTAATGACAAGTAAAAATTGTAAGCATTAATTTTGCCTCCACTGTGTAAACAGAAATGGTGTGTTCTGAATGATAACCACTTCTTTAAAAACACAGTTTTGCCTTGTCAGATATTCAGCTCTAGAAGACTTATCTACTTGTAAAGTTCTCCTTTGCATACATAGTCACTCAGCTTAAATACATTTTTAAAGTATGCAGCAAACTACAGAATGGAAAAAAGCATGAAAGCTGTGATACGTATTCTATCTTTACTGTGTGTGTATGGAGTTAACTCTTTCTTACCTGATGAATGACTCTACAAGGCTTGGTATGTCACAAGAATTGCCCAAATGAAATTCAGACTTCCTGCAGTCAGAGGCTTTCCTGAATATTCTTAAAGCACAAATTAGCTGGGAAAAGGAGGACTGCTGTGAACCAGACATAGGACTTGGAGACATGCCTTGATTTTTCCCATTTGATCAAAGTCTTCTTGTGTAACCTTGGACAGTTTGCTTAGGCTCATATTGTCAGAGTTACTAAGATACTTTAAGAGGTACTTTTAAAATGTTCTTCTGCCTCAGTTTTCCACCTATAAAATAACATACTCCACAGTAGCACTTCTTTTCCCTGTCTTTGGCTTATTTATGAAGAGTATTTAGGAAGAGTAAAGCACTTACCTGGCTTTTCTCTCTGCAAATCCCTCTGAAAGTCTGCAAGTTCTTGGAGGCTTGGTCTGTCTCTTCACATGAGGATCTACCTCAGCTTGGATGAGGAGGCCCCACGCTGGGTTTAGACCTTGAGTTGCTGCCACGTTTCAAGTGGTAAAATAAAACAGAAAACCAACGTGAATGGTCATTCTTCAAACAGTGTGGCTTATTCACAGTGCAACTTCTAATTGCAGAATGAGCAGTTACAATGATTGCACCCTGAAAAAAGGAAACAGCTGATGGAAAAGACAGTACACTACGGCAAGTACAACAAGGATACCTGCAGAACCTGCATTCATGCTTGCTTGACAACTCCAGGACAGGAGCTAAGCTGGTGTTCCTGGGAGAGCAGTATCTCCAGTGACTCCTGATGGAAAGTAGAGTCAGTAAGAATCAGCGGTGGCTTGCAATTCCAGTTTTCTTATTTAAATGCAATTAATCTGTCTACCTAGATAAGTGTGTTTGTGCGCATATGTATGTATACACAAACATTTGAAACAGAAAAAGGTTGTCTGAATTTCTAGTTCACAGGGCAAATTTTCAGTGTCCTCTTGCATTATGTCTTGAAGTGTTTCAAAGATCATAATTCCTATAGACTTTAGTAAGGAAATTAATTTCAAATTAGATTTCTTTTTTACTACCTTTAATCTTTCTAGAGGCATTTTTCAGCTGAATGCCCCCCTATGCTAATGCAATAACCATCTTTGAAGCACACTTAAGTGGTTTATCTATACCATATTCCAGACTGTATCTTGTGTTTTTTTGCTGAGTAAATTTAAACACTGAGATTTTTTAAAGATTTTTTTTAAGGGGAACCACAGCTTCCAGGTGCAATGATTTTTTTCTCAACTAACGTAAGAAAAAAACCCTATCAGCTTATACATTTAAACTCATCTGTTGTGTTTCAAAATGATAAAAAGTACAAATACCTTAATTTTATGAGTGGTAGTAGCCAACTGCATAATTTGCTTGGTTAAAGACAGGAGTTAATGGAATTTTGAAGTCATCTCTGCAGCTCAGTAATGTGTTAAGTTTTCCATGTCCTCTGTGCTACCAGGTTAAGCTGTGGTTTACCAGGTTAGGCACTTGTGCCAAGTAGCTGGTATACTGCTCCCACAGTGCAGTCACACTTCAGCCAAATGTAAACTTTCCCAGTGCAAGTATTGGAGTGGCTGTATTTAAGCTACAGAAGCCTAAAAAAAAAAATCTGTAAGGACATAGCATAGAAAAAACTCGACAGCTAATTGATAGGGTGAGAAGGTCACAGGGAAATGCTGGTCACTTGGATGCCTGAGATTGTAAATATCTCTCTGAAATGTTATGGTGTTTCTATGGCAATAGTGAGTGCGCAAAAAAAGAGAATGAAGCATGTGGGAAAAGATTGAAATGGTTGAGGTACAGAGAAGTAAGTGTTTCTGGTTGCTTTCTAACAGGCTCAGTGATTAATGATGGGTTTTTGTGAGCTTCTGGGTTGTCAGGGATATATATGCTCACCACAGCAGTCCTCTGGAATCAACTGGGGCAAGTTCAGGAGTTGTGCCTCCTTGCATAGCAAGAGGACCAGGTCCTTTTCAGGTTCTCACCAGAAACGCCCTGGTACTGTAACCAGTACCATATTGAGTGCTGCAAAGATGTTCTTCATGGCTTAGGATATTTTGAAAAATGGGAAAGTTTATTTAACAAAACTAGACATGATGCTGGAATTTCGCTTTTCTGCTACCATTCTGGAGGTGTAAAATCAATACTATAGCAGCTTCTGAGATGTTTGTGTTACCAGCTGGCAGTGTGCAGTTTATCCTAGGTTGCTCTGAGCAGCATAGTTTTACTGCAGTTTGTTTGGGTTTAGTGCATTTGCAAGTGCCCTGGTAGATGAGTACTTCCCTGGCCTGGACTCATCTGTTCTGTGTGGGATGTCCCTTTCTCTAATGATGTATCAAGAGGAAGATGAAGATGTGTTGTCTACTCACCCTCCTTGCCATGACCCAGGGACAGAACAAAAAACATTATCACGTTTCTATCTTCACCTCTTCCTTGGGTACTAATGTAGTAGCACATAAATTCCGATTCAACAAAGTGCATAACTTAAGTGAGTAGGCACATGAGTAATCCCTTTCCTCTTCAGTGAGGCACAGCATGTGTTTAAATCCTACTAAAGCCTGTTGAACTTAAACACATACTTATAGTTTGGTGGAGCTGAAAGGCAAACTTGGAAAATGAAATTGAAGAAACACAGTTCTGCCTGTTAGTTTAACAAAGGGCTGGCAGTGCATTCAGCCTGTGTGGACTTTAGCTGCAACATTTTACTTATAAAAATGTCCAAATACAGACAAGTAAAAACTATTACAGAAGACTTCCATGCTTTGCAGGTAGATTAGGTTTTAATGATATCCTAATCATCTTCATCCACCAAAAAGTTTGCCAAAGTTGCACAGGGGGCACAAGCATGTGGTTTTGCCCTCATAAATTTTGACCCCAGTACAAGTATTTCACAGAGAGAAACGTTGGTCCACTCTGAAGACAATTGACATTTGAAATGGGTATTTTCTGGAAACTCATTCCCAGGTGAATAAACTTTCCTGAAAAAAGGCATCAAGCAATATGTTTGAGAAGGAAAATGAAGCACAATTCCAGGTTCAATGAAAAGATTTTTAAAATAAATAGTTTTTTAAAAATACCACCCCAAGCCCTCCTGATCCAACCTCCCACCCTGCTCCCCCTCCAAACCAACAAAAAAAAATAACAAACCAAAGAAAGCCCAAACCAACACCGCTTTTTTTCCACTAGTTGGTGATTTTGAACCCCCTTCTGGGAACAGCAAGTCAAGCTGCTGAGGTGGGGAAGAAAAAGGCACCAGTGCTGTCAGACCCCTTGGGTACTGTGCTGCTTTGCTCTCTGATGGCACACAGCTCATTTCCTGACCTCTGGAGAGATGGCGGGGTGGGGAAAGAAAGAAAACAACCCTTAATGCTAAGGAACGAACATGGAGTTCAACTTGTAATATAGAGAAGGCAGTCTTTCAAAAGTTGTAACTGTATTTAGCATCAGAGTTCATGAGATCCACATGTCCCATCTTCTTTCTGTACAAATCCCAGAGGGGAAAAAAACATTTATTATGATAACTTGGAAGGGAAAAAGATGTCTGTTCATCAATTTCCTCTTTTTTAAAAAGATAACCACTGACTCTATCTGTATGTTATCTTTATCCTGAGGCAGCAAATTTATCATAATTTATTTTAGTATATTCTAAATTTACCATGTTGATTACCATTGTATAAACAATGTCTGGCATTTGCCTCAGCCAAAGAATTGAGGCTGGCGCTGATTTGGAGTAGAGATCTGTGGAAGAGCTTCAATTTACTGAAGTGGCTGTAATATCAGTACAAACACTAGAGATAGATAGCTAAGGATACGGTGGTTTTAAAAGGAAAGAAAGTAAGGATTCTTCTCCTATGTAATGCTAATGAGCCACTTACTGAAATGGATCTGTTTGGAGAGGGAAGTCCAAATGACACAAGGTTAAAAAGCATTAGAAAGTGGTCTGCAAGTACATCCGACTGGACTCTCTCATGGAAAAGCTGCTCTTAAGGCTTCTTAGAGATCAGTGAGTAAGAGTTAAGAAAATATTTTTGTAATTACTGCATACAAGTATAAGTAACATGAAAGAGTCTCATAAGTTTGGACTAAAACCAGTTCTAATCTTGGAGACTAGAAAGGATTTAAAAGGAGCACCAAAAAAAAGGAGAGGGAGTACCTTAACTTGAGATAAATTTGTATTTACAGGAAAACATGAGTTACTTGCTCAAGTGACCAAACTACATATTTACTGAAAAATAACCGAAATTGCAAACAAGCAAGTAGACGGAGCTAATTCTGTGTCTGTTCCCTCATGCAATCTTAAGGTGACTAATTTTTATGTACACTTCAACTGTAATTCCAATTTACATGGCAAATTCTGAAATGGAAGGCTAAATCAATGAATAAAACTTAAAATTAACATGATGAGTTATTTTGTAAAATAAACCCATTCAGGATTTTAAACATTTTTATCTTAACAGAAATCTAGTTTCTCTGTGGTTTTTTGCAACATATTTATTGCAGAGCACCAATTCTTCTGCATTGAGACTGTGGGTGAATTGCAACAGACTTTAATAAGACTGGAAAAGTCTAATTGACTTCCCTGGCCAGCATTTTCTTCTGGTCTTTTTTCTTCTGTAGGGCATACCCAGACAAGGTACAGAATATATATATATATATTGCTTTTATTAATTAAAAGTGAAAAAGCACTAATTACAATACTCAATAGCTTATTCCTGGTTCAAAGATGTGTTTTCTATTGTACAAAAAAAAAAAAAGACATCAACTTGCCTTTTTGGAGCTCTAGCTTGTGCATCAGCTGATTATAATAAAAAATTAGCTTCTGCTATGTGCAGAGTGCACATTGTCATGATCTGTGTGAACATGAAAGCTTTTGGGTAATAAGTATGTATACAAGCTTAGTGAATGCATCTTTGGAAGCCCCTTGGAAAGTCTGTGTCTAATACTCAGTGGTTTTGTTTGAAATTATTATATCTTTGCTTAATAGTGTTAAGGAAATCCAGACGCGAGCTATGTTTCTGATTTACTGAGTTAAGCTAGTAAGAAGATTTCAAATTGTTTTCCTCCAGCTTGGCACTTTCTACTGATTCCGTTGTACTCCGCTCTTCTTCCCTTGCAGAGAATACTTAAATTTGATATCCAAATATGATTCATTGTTAAACAATAACAAAGGAAATTGTTGAGGTTATTTACAGTGACATCAATAAATGTATCTTCCTCTGTTTTCAAACACACAGTGCATCCTAAGGAGACCGAGGATGTTAAATGTAACTTCTACATAAGAGACGCAGTGTCAGAAAATTCTATTTGCCCTTAGACCATGATTGTCCTGAAACTTACGCATAACTTCAATTACTTGAATTATACCAGTGGCTTCCTAAATTTGTGACATTGATTGCTACGTGGATCAAACTGGACTGAACAGAATCTTGCATAACTAAGTATGAGAATGTATTTTTCGTGTCTCATTACTTAGTTCTGTCATTTCAGCCTTCATACAAACAGTATTTATCTTCCAAATGAGAATGACAGGAAAACACAGGCAACTTTGTATAAATAAATTAATTATATTAAATTAAATTCAGCATGGTTCCAAAGCATCTTTTGTGGCTGTTACAATTTGAGTAGCAGATTCACTGGCTTCAGGCACTAAGTGCAGGAACCTGTGTTGACCTTTGAGCTTGTCATCTCACCTGCAATATTACATGCTTGAAAGTAAGCACTCTGTTTCAATGCTTTGCTTTCTTGGGGTGTACAAAGTATGGTGGCTTCCCACTTTAAATCCAAAAAAGTTGTTAACTTTGTATTGGCTCTTTAGAGGGTTGTATTCTGATATGGAGCACTCTGCATGACACTGCACTAGTAGTATGAAATCTGATTTTTTTTCCTAGTACCTGTCAACCAGGAAAAGAGATTGTTATGAGAAGAGCTGAAATTGTAGGGGTTTTTGTCTTTGAATTATTTGCTGGTGTGCTGAAAGAAATCTATAAAACCCTATAATTGCAGGCTGAATCAGACTCCCATCTCTCTGCATATGCGAGGTAGGAAAGAACACAAAGATGCCAGGACTCTGCACCAGCAGTGGGTGACTCCTTGGCCCCCTGTTTAAGACATTTGGGACAGCCAGACACAGCAGTGTGAGGTGTTCATTAATCAGCCTGTGCAACCTGTGGCAGCTTTACTGAAGTCTGTGCAGCAACAATACTGACCATGGTCTTTAGCCTGTATGTTTGAAACACAGATAAAAATGAGGGTGCATTCTGCAAAAGTAACTTCTCTGTCAAGCCAAGTAAAAGTTAAAGTTTTCTGCTTAAAGTGGCAATACCCTATGCTCAGCAGGTGTTGCAATGTTTGATATGCCACATACTGCAATTCTTTTGCCCTGCTTCTCCCCTCCTGAATCTTAAACTCAGATTTCTGTAAAGCCAGCACTCACTGTGAAGAATCCTTCTGTCAATTCTTTTCTGTGTTCTGTTCTGAGTGGTTTCTTTATATAGTCTCAAATATCTTCTTCTTATAATGCTAAGTACATGTTTATTGGAATTGATTTTGACAGAACAATTTGAAATGCTAAATTTCTCTTAATGCCATCACAGTCTTCTGGGACTTGAAGACAGAGACATTTGTTCTTACTTGGTAGCTTCTGAATAGTACTCTCTTTGAATACTGTGTTTGGGGTAACCAAGAAAAAATACAATACCCCCTTCTAAATGGTCTGGAGGGCTTTTTGGCTAAAAGACAGAGACTGAGTCTTTCCTAATGTGTACTTTAAAGCCCGGTCTTGTGAAATACAATATTTTATTGAAGAGTTCATAACAAGCACACTGCCAGGAAAAAAAGATGTGCTAATCCTTTTTGTGGTATAGCAGTTTCTTCTGTGGCTTTAGCAGCTAAGCTGTGTTATCCATACATCAATTTGGAAAGTAGTTTGAGATCATTCAGAAGAGTATGGTTAAAAACAGTGTGGTTAAAAAAATTGCAGATATTTACATTTCATTCAGTGCCATTAAGAAAAGATTTCAGTTCTTTCACGCAATATAGTGTAGCCTAAAAATACATACAATATTGTCTTGTAATTTAATAATTATTACAAAAATTTGCTAGCCTGCATGCAAAAGAATATACTCTAAAAACATGGACTGAATGCTAGGAGACAGGCTAATAAAGTACATTAAAGGGGGGGGTACACTAGTAAATTTAAGATACAAAACAGTAATACAGCCACTGCTTTTGATAGGGCAATGTAGTAACTTGTTAGAGACATAGAGATGACATAGGAGACTT
Organism: Mesitornis unicolor; assembly: GCF_000695765.1. Classification (NCBI taxonomy): domain Eukaryota; kingdom Metazoa; phylum Chordata; class Aves; order Mesitornithiformes; family Mesitornithidae; genus Mesitornis; species Mesitornis unicolor. The sequence goes on from NW_010183521.1 coordinate 31,362, forward strand.
TGCTTGCCACAGACCCTCACAGCACTGGGTGAAATGCAAGTGGCGATAACTGCTGCAGACCAGAGAGTAGCTTTTTTGCAGTCTTGGATGTGCTGCTTTCTGTGTATCCCTCTTGGAGTGGCTCTGTCCCAGCTTCTCATGCAGACTTATGGTTGCCTTTGAGGGATCACAGAATCACTCGGTTGGAAAAGACCTCCGAGATCATCACGTCCAACCGCTCCTGTCTACCCCCTAAACCATATCCCTAAGTACCTCGTCTACTGGCTCTTTAAATACATCCAGGGATGGTGACTCCACCACCTCCCTGGGCAGCCTGTTCCAGCCTCTGACAACCCTCTCAGTAAAGAACTTCCTCCTTATCTCTAACCTGAATCTCTCTTGGCACAGCTTGGTGCCATTTCCCCTTGTTCTATCCTCCATCACCTGGGAGAAAAGACCAGCACCCACCTCTCTACAACCTCCCTTTAGGCAGTTGTAGATGGTACTGCCCTTCCCAGGAAGGCACCAGCTGAGATCTCCGCTGTGTGATAATGTCTCAAGGAAAGGGGCAATAACATTGTGAAGTGATTTTCGGTTTATTTTGTTATTGTGTTGGGATCTATACTATGGAGGAAGGGAAAAATGAGAAGCTGGGAAAAGCAGCTCCATGAGAATAACTCAAGCCATAGCTCAGTGAAAAGTGCTGAGAAATGTGTGCCAGTGTATATGTTGAATGAAATACACTACAGAACATGATGTTACTTGAAGACAAGGAAAAGGCTGAAGTACTTAACACATTCTTTGCCTCAGTCTTTAACAGGAAGACTGGCTACCCTCAGGGCAACTGGGCTCCTGAGTTGGTGGACAGAGATGGGGAGCAGAACACCCCTCCTGTAATCCAGGAGGAGGTAGGTAGTGAGCTGCTGTGCCACCTAGATCCCAACAAATCTATGGGTCTGGATGAGATTCACCCTAGGGTGGTGAGGGAGCTGATGGAAGAACTGGCTAAGCCGCTCTCCATCATTTATTACCGGTCCTAGCTAACTGGGTAGGTCCCAGATGACTGGAGTTTGGCCAATGTGATGCCCATCCACAAGAAGGGTCAGAAGGAGGATTTGGGGAACTATAGGCCTGTCAGCCTGACCTTGGTGCCTGACAAGATTATGGAGCAGATCATCCCGAGTGTCATCAAGCGGAATGTAGAACACAACCAGGGGATCAGGCCCAGCCAACATTGGTTTAGGAAAGGAAGGTCCTGCCTGACAAATCTCATCTCCTTCTATGACTGGGTGACCTGCCTAGTGGATAAGGGGAAGGCAGTAGATGTGGTCTACCTCGACTTCAGCAAAGCCTTTGACACAGTCTCCCACAGCAGCCTCCTGGAAAAGCTAGCAGTCCATGGCTTGGACAAGTGCAACCTTCACTGGGTTAAAAACTGGTTGGATGACCAGGCCCAGAGAGTGGAGGTGAATGCTGCTGTATCTAGTTGGCGTCCGGTGACCAGTGGTGTTCCCAGGGATCAGTCCTGGACCCAGTTCTATCTTTATTGATGACCTGGATGAGGGGATTGAGTCTACCCTTAGTAAATTTGCAGATGACACCAAACTGGGGGGGAGTGTTGATCTGCCGAAGGATAGGAAGAGGCCTCAGAGGGACCTGGACAGTCTGGGTGAATGGGCAGAGGCCAAGGGTATGAAGTTGAACAAGACCAAGTGCAGGGTCCTACACTTCAGCCACAATGACCCCATGCAGTGCTACAGATTGGGGGAAGAGTGGCTGTAGAGTGGTCCAGCAGAGAGGGACCTGGGAGTACTGGTTGGCAATCGATTGAACATGAGCCAACAGTGTGGCCCGGAAGGCCAATGACATCCTGGCCTGTATGAGGAATAGTGTGGCCAGCAGGAGTAGAGATGTAATTCTCCCTTTGTACTCAGCACTGGTGAGGCCTCACCTCGAGTACTGTGTACAGTTCTGGGCCCCTCACTTGAAGAAGGATATTGAAGTGGTGGAGTGGGTCCAGAGGAGAGCAATGAGGCTGATGACAGGACTAGAGGGAAAGTCTTATAATGAGAGGCTAAGGGAGCTGGGGTTGTTTAGCCTGGAGAAGACGAGACGGAGAGGGGACCTTATCACTCTCTACAACTACCTGAAGGGAGGTTGCAGTCAGGTGAGGGTCAGGCTCTTCTCCCAGGCAACTAGTGACAAGACAAGAGGTCATAGCCTGAAGCTGTGTCAGGGGAAGTTTAGGCTGGATATTAGAAAGCACTTCCTCATGGTGAGGGTGATTGAGCATTGGAATGGACTGTCCAGTGAGGTGGTGGAGTCACTATCCCTGGAGGTGTTTAAGGAAAGGATGGATGTGGCACTTAGTGCCATGGTCTAGCTGATGTGGTAGTGTTAGGTCAAGGGCTAAAGTTGATGATCTCAAAGGTCTTTTCCAGCCTCAATAATTCTGTGATTCTGTGAAACTCCTTAACGTGTTGTCCAACTTTGGAACAAAATGGATCTTCAAAGAATAGGTTGCCTTCTGCATATAGAGTGCACACCACAATGCTTTGATGCACTGTAGTGAAAATGGGGGAGGTGGTAATAGCATTTTGGGAAATAAATTGTTATCAGAAGCAGTGAACATAATCTCTCTTTGTAACTAGATTTATGAGATCAAGAGCTCAGAGAAATGTCACAGCTCTCTCCTAGGAGACTCGTTTACAACACGGAGTTAATTTGGGCATTCAAATACTACTCTGGATACTTCTAGTACAAATGATGGGGGATGAAACCTGAAGATGCCATAAATAGAACTGGCAGTCAAACAGCCTACATTTCCTGTGAAAATTGTTCTTTATGTGAAAGTTTCTCCACACCTGCTTTGCATTGGTGACTTATTTTCTTTAAGTTTTTCTTTATACTTGGTCACTGAAGTTTAAGCAGCTGAACTTCTCAACTGCCTTGCCAGGGTGGACAGAGGCTATTGAGGTTAAGAGTTAGGTTTCCCAGAATAATATCACCATATCTGTTTAGTTTTATCCAGATATTGCAAGCTGTTTCCACTATGATTAGTCTAAACATAAAGGAAACAATTATCTCAGTCTGTTTATATTTTCAGCATTTAATTTAAACAAGATATTATGATGTCTTTGTATCCAAAAAAAAGCTGCTTTGACACTGCAAAATGTGATGCTGTAAACTAACTGGATCTTTTCCAGCTCTACCTTGTGTGCCTCGGTTGGCCTAGAATGAGTTTTTAATGTTACTATTGGGATTACATTTTCAAAGTAATAAACAATTAAACAGTAGCAATCCAATAGTGAGGAAGTTATTTTACTGTAAGACTTCAGCTCGCTCAGGTTTCTGTTTCCACTGATTTTACAAGCAAACACTAATTTCCTTCTTTTATTTTTTACCCAGATGACTTACAATCAAAACAGGGCAGGAAAAGTTCAGTATCATAATTTTATACAAGAAGTTAGATTTTATTAATGATTTAATTCTGTGATTCTCTGTCAATAACACAGAATCAGACTTTTTTTAGTCAATGGTCTCTCAGCCACTATTTTCATCATATTTTCTGTGGATGGAAATGCAAGACTGAGGCTACACACCATACGAAGTCTCACTAAACTGTAAGTTGGTTTAGTTTGATTGAAGGCAGCATAACTATGTCCTGCAATAGTAATGGAGAAAATAATATAATAGTGAAGGAGAAGAAAGCTTTGAGAAACATTTTTTTAGGAGTATACAGTACCAACTTTCACACTGTTATAGACTTGAAATAGGAAAACCTATATGGAAAGCCATACCCATCCTATCCTTTTGTACATTCTCAGAGACTTATGTTCAAGGATGTCACACACTTTCAACTCATATTTTGTCTCTCTTGGTTCTCAAATGGAAAGCTGTATGTCCTCTAATATATTAAAATATCTATAGGAGGGTTCTATGTAGGTACCACATAGTGCTAATGCTTGAGAGGTAATTGGACTTCAGCCTTGTGGTGTGCTAAATTTAATGATACCTTAATATCCAGAGATAAGAATAATGAATAAAAAGAATAATGTATTGACTCATTAGCAGAGAGAATCTTTTTTTTCAAAACTCACAAAGGACAAACATCAGAGCAAAAAGACAGAAAAGCAAATTTAATTGTGCAGGGATGAAAAACCTTACATCTCAAAGGGCTCATCCTATACTTTGGACACACTGTTTAGTTTCAGTGGAAATATTAGGCAATACTGAACAGAATGCTGGAAATACTAAGAAGAAGTGTTTTTTCCTTGGATTACTAGTTTATTTGCTCTGCACAGGTTTCATCAGCGTGTGTCTGGAGAAGCACGTGGTGTGCCTGTGGTGCTCCCAAACTTCACTGTTCTGAGCTGCAGAATGGGCTGAGACAGCACCTCTGCCTAAAGCAGAGGTCACAAACATAGCTTCTTTCAGGTGTCCTCCTCTAGGTACAGTGTTTGTGTAAGTATTACCCAAGTTACTCTACTTCCTGCTCTAGCCCTGTCTTACACTTGATCCAGTGCCATGAAATTTCAGCAAACTTCATTATTGGACAGCTGTGATAAAGCAACATACATCGTTGCAAGCTGAGATCAAGACTGTCCCACAGGTAAAAATGGTGTAAGATAATCCAGGAAGTCCCTTCCCTCCCTACTTCCAAGTAGGGTTTTTTTGTGCTGCTTTCCCAGACAGTGTTCAAAAGCATCCAACTGTAGTGTCACAATTTATATCCTCGTGCAGTTGATCTTTCCAATGACTTTTAAGAACATTGGATCAGGCCCTAAGTAAATAATGAGAATTTCTTCCACCTCAATTTATGTTTAATTTCCAAACTAAGCAGTTAAGTCTTTCATCTTTATTCTTTATATTTTTTTTCATGACTCTGCTTGTTGTTTTAAGGAAACAGTAATATATACAGCATCTATATACAAAGAGTGCAATATATATGTGTGTGTGTATATATATATATATGATCCCTGAAGTCCAGTGGATTGTCTTGGTGAAGGGATGAACATATGACTGTAGGAAGAGTTCATCCAGAATACATGGTTGCTTGTTACTTTGTAGCCTGGATTCAGTAAAAAATGTATTTAACAGCAATTTAAGATTTTGTTTTTTACCTCTGCAAACAATGATAAATGGTTCAGAAAAGATGAACATTCAGAGAGGAAAAAAAAGCCCTCTGTTGGTTTCCAGCTTGCTGTCTAAGTCTGCAAAAATCAGGAAATGTTAATATATGTTCAATAACAAGTTAAAGAATAAAGCAAATTGTCTCATCTACTGACAAATGGAAAGTTGTTCCCAACTGTAAATTTTCTAGTGTTCAGTTCCAAAACTAAGTGCTTTCAATTCTATTCTTGTGCATGTGCGCGAGGGCCTTTCAGTACAAGATCACATAACACTAGAGATATTGGCTTCTCCTTTCCAGTTTCCAAATTAACTGTCATCTATGAATGATATCATCACTGGCATGCTGTCTGTAAGCTGTTTTTTGCCATGACATGAAGTGCTTTGCATCATACCATACATTCTGGTACACACTAGCTTTCATTTTCATTTCTGAGTGGAAGGATAAATATTGCCTTTGGAAATAGTGGCAGCAGAGGAAAGAGCACACCCTGTGTCAGTGGTTGCTGTGGCTGTTGTGCCCTGACGAAGCATCCTGCAAGACGTTGTCCTGGACGCTGTAGGGATGGCAACAAAGTCTCTAAGTTGAAGTAACATCAGCTGAGATAATGTTACCTTAACTTTACCTAATGTTACCTTACCTTAGTTATGTTAGTTTAAGCTTCACAACCCATAGAAAGGCATCTTCAGAGGGGAAATCTAGGTGTCTCTCTCCACTACTGGTGGAGAGAGTAACATAGATACCTCCATGCCAGTGGTTAGGTGGTGTTTTGGCAAGGTGGGATTTATTGGAATTTTCTAATACCAAGAGACGAAAAATGAAGATTTCAGGAAAAAAACATAATCTCTAGTCATCATCTATCTGAATGGCTGTGGCCAAGGCATATTTAGGGGACAAATATGAAAATTAGAATAGAGGCTGTTAAGGTGGTATATAAAAAACTTCATCTTAACCCTCTTTGGTCAGGTTCAGGCTGCTCTTTGATTCCAAAAGTAAACCGACTTAATGAACACCTCTGCTGAAGTGCCCAATGTGTTAATGTTTCTCTTCAGTTGTGACTGTGGTCTTTCTATGGATAGGCTTCACAGCTTTAAGTACATTTAAAGACAGCAATGAGTTGATAGTTTCAGTTTATGTATTAATTGGCTGGAAAATACTGTTGGTGCTTATACAGCAGCTACCTGTTCACGCAATTCTGCTAAAATACAGTCTTTTTTATGTGCAGCTCTTGCTGCAGGCTGAAAGTATGCCCTTGAAATTGTTCTTGCTCTGTGGCTTATATAAGTTGCAACATTTGCTCTTCTATTGAGAGCACTCTACTTAGATATCTGGTATAATAATCCAGTGAACATGTTTTCTGTATCATGCTATGAAGTTCTGGCTAACTGTAACTATAAACACAATTCTTTATGCAAAGTAATTGGAAATGAACATGGACAGTGACTGACTGAGGTTTGAGCAGCAACAGAATTTAATTGATCCATTTCAATGTATTTATTAATCTATTTTTGTTGTTTCTGTTACAAACCCAGAAGCTGGTGCTGCCTTCAGATTCAATATGAGTATGTCCATTGCTGATTAGCTGGTGAAAATACCAGCAGACACTGTAGAGAAATTATTTTATTTGAGATCCTTCTCTCAGAGCATATAGTGTCTAACTTATTTTTTGGCCAATAGAGAAACAGAGAATTGAAATCCTGGCCTACAGTGACCATTACTGTCATTAACTATAAAGGATAACCTAGACAACAACTTTTGGTGTGAATGTACCTATGAACACATAACAAGTATTTAAATCTCATCAAATGAATCCCATCCTTGTAAGCTTAATTTTTAAAACTTAAAATACAAATAACATATGCTGTTGTAACAAAGAGACTGAGTTGGGTTTTATGTGCTAATTTAAAACTGAAGAACTGCACGCGATTTGAGGTAATACACTTCAGTCAGAAAGTATCCTCTGTATGTAGGGTAGTAATATTGCAAAAGCTAGTTTGTTCAGCCCCAAGAAAAAATATCTGCGGTTTCCTGGAACATATACCAGTAGTTGCACAAAATGAATTTGGCTAATGGCTAGGGCCATGAATTAAATGTTTCCTGTACTTTTATTTGAACTGTTTCTGAGGGTCCAGGTAACTGCATATAACTCAGGTATGGACCAGTAAACAAAAAATCATAATTATTTTTTGCTCTGTCTTGTGTACAAATTCATTTGTTCAAAATAATGTCTGAGATTATGTGTGCAAAATTAAGCAAACACTGAGAGCACAACAGTGGCAGTAAGCTTACTCATGTACAGTCTCATAAAGCTGAGCTGTACAACTATACAGTCTTTTTGCACTTTGTATCAAAGATAAAATGTCATGTGACTATTACTGTGAGGGACAGATTTTTAAGATAAAACCCCAGTCATGAGAATACCTTCATGGAAACCTGTAAACATTTCCAAATGAGAAACTTGATGTTCAGATGCCTTTGCCCTAAAGCATGTAGGATTCTTCAAATTAATCACAGTATCCCCAGAACTAGTTTGACCAAGTCCAGAGACTGGGTACTGGGCTTTGCTTTCCTAAAGATAAAATGTGTCTTTTTTTTTTTTTAATGGAGAAGGGGTTAGGGAGGATATGTTTCCCCCTTTTTCTTTCAATGTACTCTGAAAGAAAAGAAAATGGGAGAAGGAAGGGTGATAAGAACTGAAGCCAGAGACCTGGTTCTGTGCTGCAGGGCAGTACTTTGCTGTGACCCTGCTCAAAGGTGGATGAGGCTGTTGTAGCTAATGTAACTCTCTGTGGGAATTGTGTCTTACTTACCACAGACACTGGAAAGAGATAAAACAATAGAGAAACAGGAAAAAATAAGATCATAGTGAATGCTGTCTTAAGATCCCCCTTTTTTAGGTGTTTTCACTCCTGTAGATAAGGGGAACAGCAAAGTATGCAAGTGCTAGTGCTCTCATTCAGATATTTATATTCATAATTTCCTATGTTAACTAATTTGAAACACCTGTGGCCAGCTTGCCAGGGATACTGAGCCTTCATGACTACAGCCAAAATTGTTCAGTGCTGCTTTTTGAAATCTATAATGTCCAATTTTTCACAACATGTAAAGATGGTCTCACAAAGTTATGACTGCTCCTGATCAGAATTTTTGGTTTCTCTATGAGTATAAAAATACCAATAATCTGGGTCTTAATAGAAAGCTGATGTGAAAATAAACCTGCAAAGCACTCCATTAAACTGGATGTGAGGGAGAAAGGTGGAAGTGGGTATAAAAACCTGAAGTTCATAGCTTTGTATTTAAAGTAGGACTTGAATAACGTGTCTCTGTGTAATATTTAAACATACAATGAATGCACAAGGTATTAAAAATGCAGTATTATGCTTTCACCAAATAAGGTAGGAGTCCTGTTGAAAAGCTAATGCAGGATCATAGAATCAAAGCTGGATAAAAGTGCATTTGCAAAAAGAGGCAACTGATGTGGCTAGGTTGCATGAATTCAGGAAACATTATTCTGGCATCTCTAAACGGAATCCATCAGCCTTCATATTTTTTAAGTATTCTCTGGGGGATACAAGTTATAGAACGTTTTCCCATTTTGATCAAAGTATTGTGAAGTGTTAGCTTGGCTTTTAAGTATAATAGTTCGAATGTTTAGATTTGGTAAGTAAGGGTGTTTTCAAGCAGAAGCTGGTATACATGACAAGAACCTCATAGTCCCTTGACATCATTTGTGTTTATGATGAGTCATTTTGCAGTTCTGTCACAGATTCTCTAACACCTAAATGCATAGTCTTTGTCAATGTTGAGGTGTATGATGCTATTTCTAAAACTCATAAAACCAATCTATAGACCTTTGAAATATTTAACTATCCTTGTACTGTAGTAGGCCATATAATTAGAACTTTCTGTTTGGATTTCTTAGATTCCAGACTTGCACAGAATAGATGTTGAATCTGAGAGATTTGATACTAATCAGAAGTAAACAGCAAAGTCTAAATCAAGAAAACTTCTAAGTTTCTCTAAAAGTCAACTCAACCACATCCTATCTCCATTTGAAAGGAAGATCCTTCCAATCCCTCCTACCTTCCATGTCCTTTTTCCTATGGAGAGAAAACCTATATGCAGAGTCCAGAGGAGAGCTACATCCTCTTCCTTCCAGTATTCTTCTTGGGATGATAGGGACACCTTACTGTCCTTACCCATGCACTAGTCTAGACATAGCCAGTGTATCTATATCTGACGTGGCTTTTGTGAAGAAAATAAGGAAAATTGTTTGTTTGTTTCCTATTTGCCAGAATGAAGAACTCATATTCGATGTGAACAATGAAGGTCCATTGTTCTTTATTTGTGTCCCTGCAGAGCAGTTAAATTCTAACTGCTGTCCATGAGCTAAAGGTGTTTGTTGGTATACAGACCCCTCAAAAAGGGGGCTGTAATTGTGTAAAATTACAACACTTGTGCAATAAATATACTATGATCTTGAAAATTATGTGAGTTGTTTGAGACTGCACATTTGAGGGTGTTGCCTAAGTTCCTCACCACAGAAATTCTGGCTATTTCTTTTGTCATTTTAGAAATATTGTATCTGTGTAGAGAAAAGATTGAATTATTCTGAATTACTCCATTACTCATGGAGTGCTTTCTTGGCTGTGGTTTTGGCGCATGATATAGGAAGTAAGTATAATGCTCTGTAAGTTCTCTTCTTCCTGTGTCCTAGTGAAATCAATATAAAGTTTTTATTGATTCCAGTGCCTCAGGATCTGCATCATAGTTTTCAAAATTTAGCTTCAGAAAATTAAACATATACTTTTACAAATAAAGCTTAGAAGATTGTGGATAGTAGTGTCTGTGTAAATTCAGACCGTGTTTCATCTCAGTTTCATTTCCACGCACAGTGGATGCAGCTTATTCCTTGATAGTTACACCCATTACAGCCTTTTAAATTTGCTGGTGTCATTTCCCTTTCTCATAAACACAAATTTCCTAGTGAAAACAACTAATGAAAGTGAGATTACATTGCAGAATCTTAGCCAGCAAAGAGATAAGAAGAAAGCTGCATGATAGATATGTTAATATCATTCCCGAAGGGGAACAAAAATGTCAACTTCAGCAATGTCAACAAAAACATGTTTCTTTTCAGATTTAATTTCCATGAGAAACTATGTTAAATTAAAACCTTCCAGTTTGGTGTCCTTCCATTTTTTGCATTTTTACTACCTAGAGATCAAACAGTTTGACACAGCAAAAATTCTTCTGAGTTAGGAAGAAATGCTGATTGGTTTGTTGGCTGGTGGCCGGGGGAATGTTATGACCGAGTAATTATGTGTTCTGGACAGATGTATTAACCAGGCTTCGAGCTGGAGCCACTGGATATTATTTTAGTCATAAGACTAGAGGAACTGAATAATTTTCAAAGAGCTGGTTGGCTGACACTTCTTCAGTGATGCCTGTTCCAATGATTCTTTGGCAACAACTTCCAACACTGCACTTATGACACAGTAAACAAAAACTATATTAAGGGTTTGTTTTTTAATCATAAAGAAGTTGAAGATTTTCACTGAGCTTTTTTGCTATTTATCAAGAAGCACTGAAGCCTCTTGTAAGGCTCCCATCCTTGTTTTTCTTACCAAAGAAGGGGAGCTGTTTGGCAAAACTGTTTTAGATCTGGTGATAGTAAGAATACTTCAGAATTCAAGGTTTTTATCAATTCATTGACTTCTTATCACTGAACTGGCTGTGTTGTGTTTGTCTATTCACTCACTTTGGGAGGTGAGTAACAGTGGGTCAGGGTTGGTTTGGTTTTTTGGACTGACCAGTAGAATGAGGTTTTCATCATCAACTTCAAGTTAAGAGAGGGTGTGATTTCTACTCTTCTGGTAAGTAACAATATTATTTTGCAAGATCCTGTAATATTATATTGATAGATGCAGAAAGAACTTGGAAGGGTAAACAAATCTGTATTAAATACAGTCTTTGCTGAAAAAAATGCAAGTTTTACATGTCAAAGGGTATATAAGGTGTGCATCTTTTAATATTTAATCTGTTCTAAATGTGATGCTTGAGATATTTCAATGGACTTTGTCACCTGATAACCAAGCATTGAAAAGACCTTTGAGCTTTGAAGAAAGCCTATTTTTAAGCCACTTGATTCTTGCAACTAATTTGCAAATGCACATTGCCAGGGTTGGGGATTTTTTTTTTCGGGGAGGTGGGGGGGCTAGTGCTTTTTGTAGTTCTAGTCTGACTTCATCACTGGTTCTTTCCTGAGGACCCAGCATAGAAGGAAGCCAGAAAGAATCTGTTGTTTTGATTTCCCTCTGCAGTGATGGATTATGAATCTAAACTGTTATGTAAGGTCATTTTGAACATTGCCCTGGAGGCAGTATGTCAAGTGAAGCATAGCAAACAAGTCAAAGTTTCTCTTTCTTGGAATTGAAATTTAAATGAAGAAGGCTCTTTTCTGCCCTCAGATTCTGAGGACACAGTATGTGACTGGAAAAATATAGATACGTACCTAGAGACTTGGCAGCTGGTTATAGAAGTCTTGAGATAAAGTTTTATTTTTAGGTCTCCTACCTGCTTATTTGACCGTGGTAAATGGCAGTCCCTCTGTGCTCTGGGTTCATCTTTTGTAAAGCACAGGTGATAAAGTGTTGGGGCTGACAACAGCTTCTGTAGTGCTAGATGTCTGGGGTTTGTGCTTTGGTTTATATAGTGGTATATATGAATAAATTAATATTAAAAACAATGATATAAAGAGCACACTATGGCAGGATATAGAAAAGTGAGATCAAAACTCTTTCAGAATTGTGCAGAGGTAAATTCTCCTGTTTCCTGGTGATCCCTGGTGTCTTTTGACTGTTCCGTACATGCTGGAGGGTCTTATAATTGGTAGATCCTGACCAGTTACAAAGGAGTAATTTGGCCTGCATGTTTGCCTTCTGCCCTACTACAGTTGGCAAAAGTGGAGTTTGCCTTCAAATTTCCTTTCCATATACCTCAGCAGCCAAAACTCTAGAGTCAGCTTGCTAAGACAGTGAGCAAGGGAAAAAGGAGACCCTGATGATTTATTTGTTTTCATTTTTGATTTCTTTTTTTTTTTTTCCTTAAATCAGGGTTGCCCAGTGCTTCAGAGAAGCATAACCTTTCTTTCTGAAATAGGAAAAGTAACGGAAAGCTATAGTAATTTGACTTCTGTACAAATACTTATTTTATAGTTGATTTCTCTTCTTAATGTTTTAAATAAACTGTAACTTCTTGTCAGTGCAACATCAAATATTGCGAGGTTCTATGTATTTCCTGGCTTTATGGAAATGTAGCAAACAGCTGACAAACAGATGCTTCTCTGACAGGGAGTCATCGAAGGAACAATCAAGGGGTACCTACATGCTTCTGTTTCATTGTCCGTTCAGTAATGAACTAGGTCACTGCTCTGGTTTGGATTTTTCAAGAATCTTTCTTTTGCAGAGAAGACTTGAAAGAAATATTTTTTTTTCCTTTTCAGAATCCTGTAAGGGAGTCAGAAAAGCATACATTTAACTTCCTAAATAACACCTCATGCTCTACGTCTTTGTGTGCATTCATGTGTGTACATCTGTCTGGGTGTTTGCATAAATGATTCAGATTATAATTTGAGAGCCATTTGGTGGAAGACTAACAGACAAAAATTAAAGGTTCAAGTGGTACTTCTAATTTTGTCCCAGCTCCTGATGTGTTTAAGAGTCTGGCCCAGACAAAGTCTGAAAATGTCTTCAAAAGCTGCTTGCTTCAGTAGGCCAAAGCCAAAGAACCCCAAGTCAATAGGAGACTCTCCTTTTGCATTTGACTGATTTGGAATGTGCCCAGTGGATCTAACAGGTTGATGTACTGGGAAGTTAAGTGATCACATATGCATGAATGAAATCCTGCTGTTGTACATGTCTGAATTATGCTCATTTAAATCCCCAGAACACATATGAGTGCTCAACAGCCATTAATTCCTTATCTGCCATAATGAGCTTAAACTGTGAGCTGGGGTCTCTGGAAGATTTATGCAGGTTTCTTCTTTTCCTTAATTGGAAAAAGTTGGCTTTTAAAAAAAAAAAGAAATAATAACAATCCTTCCAGTTTAGTTATGATTTCTTTTCTTCTACTTATATTTCAGATGCTGACACTAAAGTATACAGCCCAGACACTGAATTCTCATGAGACAAATATGTTTATGGCTTATATATTACAATAGCTATTATCCTGTTTACTCTGGGAACAAGCTACAACATATGAAAAATGAATGATATAATGAATAGACCTAGAACAAAAGTTCTTTCTTAAAGAAGAAAAGTGGAAGGTCATGGAACTTCACACTGGCACTTTTTTAATAAAGTGTGCTCACAATTTTGTTAGGCAACTGTAATCCTTAGACTACGACTATATATTGTCCTACAAATTGCTGTAAACGGAAATACAGAGTGGTTCTTAGGGAGACTGGCTTAGCTTACACGGGGCAAAACAACCCACTTAGAGTGCAAGTGAAGACCATAATGTTTTATTCCTTCATTAAATTCTTAGAGGTGTGTATATACTACTAAATCTTTGAAATCAAAATTAGAAATATATTCTGTACTGCATATATGGATGCGCATAGAGAAACGAGATGGATAAATGACCTCAAGCACTGGGATCAGCAATTAATGATTTTGGTGTGATTTTGAACAGTAAATGATCCACTGGTGTGATTCTAGGAGCTGAGAATGAACAGCATATTTAAAGTACTATCACAGAGAAGTGACATTTTCTTGCTTCTTTGATATTTGGAAGTCATTGGGTGGTAGAACAGCAACCTTGAAAGAAAAGAAATCCTGCCAAGTCCCGATGCAACTTGGTGCCATTTTTCCTCTTTCAGCCATAGCAATTCTTGGATCCTGGCTGACTTATAATTTTACTATAAAAAAAATAATAAATACAACATTCAATACTGTCCTTCAAAGCCAGAACATTTTCATCTTGTGCAGAGTATGCAGCTCAACCAAAGTGCCACCTCTGAGTAACATGCTGTGCACGCTAGCTGTTACACACAAGCCAGATTGGCCCCTGGCTCGTATACCGCTTTTGAATTATTAGATTATGTGTGATTTAGAGGCTGATTTGCTTTGCCTTACTGTTTTGGTATTGGTACTAGGAGTTTTTTATTTTCTTTCTGGATATTTTTTGGGGGTTTGGTTGATATATTTTTTTTTGAGCACAGGAACAACTAGAAGGATTATGCTCCTTTAAAATATATACTCAACAGAGGCAGAGTCTGATTTACAATTTATGGAAGTATACAAGGAGAATAAATCCATTATCAATATGATGTTACTTGGGCACTCTGTTTATAAGGCCACTGCACAAGCATTTCTGTTTTCTTGCAAACTAAATCACTTTCATACTAGCAAGACTCCCGATACAAATATGTTATGGATATAAAGGAAAGCAGACTATGAATGAAGATATTTTGGTTTGTTTTCAAAACAAAGACAAAAACACAGATCCTGGTGCTGGTGGGTCATGGACGAGGATGTTTACGGGATAGTTTGAGTGGGGACTAAAACAAAAGGAATATTTTCATCTTTTCTGATTAATAGATGTTTGTACAGCACCATGAAGATGAGAGGCATGTTAAGTGTTATTAATTAATAGTCTTTCAAGTTACTTATAAGTTATTTATAATATTTATGTATTTATGACAACAAAAATGTTTCAGTATAAAAGTGAATTATCCCAGAAAAAATGCCAAGCTTTTGATCTGCTTATGCATCACATCACTGCAAATCTTTTCCTTTCAACCTAGAGTTACATTCAAAAGCAGAAAGATATACAGCTGACGTTTCAAACTGAACGACACTACGATAAACTAGGGTTTCTCGAGAAGATAAAATACATCATAAATCGGTGTAACACTTACCTCATTTTAAATATTACTGTCTCCTTTTATCAGGTAACACTATATAACCTCCCTTCACCTCCTTTCTTCCCATATTTTATTTGGTATATTAATTCTGAACAATGATCACAACCAGAATTTTTTTTTAATTAAAATCAAATATATGGCTTTAGAGGCTTAAGTTATATGAGAAAAATATTTTAATTAAGAAGATACCAACTCTTTTGATTCCCTGATGAGCTGATAATAATTGAAATGTACAGCATTAATTTTAATCAGTACTCAGCTGTTTAAAGAAATAATTCTTACCCTCCTTCAAAGTCAAAAATAAATAAGTAAAAAAAAATACCTGTAGAGAAATCTCTGGCCCAATGGGCTTTTTTTATTGCAGGTTGTAACAAAATCACCCGTTATTAGAAAGAGCTTATTATATTTACTTATAAAGTTATTTTATTTTACTTTTCTAAGAATAAGGAAATTCTTGTCTGACTACAACAGCTGAGTTATTTCTACTTTCATGGTGCTTTACCTCTACAGGAACATTTTATCTCTTACAAAAGAACTTGTTTAGCAAAATGCTGTCTCGATCATGATCAACTGGGAAACAGATTTCACCAAAGCAAGGATTTCCCCTGGACCTTGCCCTGAGGATGGCATGAAACAATGACAAATTTCAAACTGAGAAAACTATTGGTATGTCAGGAACATGGCTGTTGTGTAGCAGCCCTGCAATGTCCTGTTAGAAGAAAAGCCATTTAAGGAGAGGATAAGAAACAACTTTTTAACCCTTCAAGAACAAATGAGCATACAAAACCAGGAAAGATAAAGTAAATGTTGATTATTTTTAAAAAATGTTTATTAATTTCTTTATTAATATTGTAAACCACTCTCAGGACAACTTCTGTTTCAGACATTTTTGAGAAATTCTGGGTCAAACTTCTATTTGAAAATTTATTTTAGTACAAACTTTTTAAGATGGATCAGATGTTTAGGAGTGGTTAATTGTTATTTTATATGACAACTTAATGTAACATGAATTTTATAACTGAGACTGAAACAAAAGTATAGAACTTGACTGGCAGCGACTCTGTAACAGTTTCTATATAATTTCACAGAAGTTGGAAACACAGGATACACATGAATAAGTTACTGAAGAAGTTACTTTTCCTCTTTTGAGATTGTTGTACTTAATTAGATGTTAATTCCAGGTGGGATATCACCTGGCTTTCTTTCATTTAGAATTATTGATTTTTAAGATCTAATCCATTTTTACAAATCACTATATGACCATGGCTCAATTCAGACCAATGGTTTAATTCCATTGAGACTATTTTGACCTTAAATATTAAGCAAGCATGGGATACTCAGTAAAAAACTGTTATGGAACACTCTTCTGAATAAAAGCATTTAGACTTAATTTTTCACAGAAATTTGAAATGTCTGTATTTTCCAAATCTGGTTATGCTTAAGCAAAATCAGCTAACTACAATCAAAATCAATTAAACTCAAATAAACTATCATGTTTGGGTTTTGTTGTTTGTTTGTTGGTTTGGTTTTTTTTCCATAACAATTTAATCTACACATGCACTGTATCTAAGCCACTGATAAAACAAAAGGCTTAGAAACTGAGATAAGCTGTGTGTGCCATTGAATACTGTGTAAGAGTGAAACTGTACCTGTGCTACATACAGAAAAAAATAGCAGTGACTGTACATGGTAACAGACCAAGTGCGCTGAAACTGTGTGGGCAGAT
This sequence comes from Mesitornis unicolor, assembly GCF_000695765.1. Classification (NCBI taxonomy): domain Eukaryota; kingdom Metazoa; phylum Chordata; class Aves; order Mesitornithiformes; family Mesitornithidae; genus Mesitornis; species Mesitornis unicolor. The sequence continues at coordinate 48,126 of NW_010183521.1, forward strand.
GTCAGGATATAGAAGGTTATTCTCTCCCTTTAATATGCCTTCTGCCTAACCAAGCATTGTAGTTAGGCAGCTTGATAAGCATCACAATTTCAGAAGTGCAGTACACTTCCCACTAGCGTTATTTGGAATTGTTGGCTAGACTTCATTAAGGGAATAGGATCCTCAGAGTCCAACCCTAGGCATATACCTCTAATGCTTTTGTTCAGCAGCCTTAACCTGTAAAATTTCTTAACATATACATAATTGATTAATGTCACACTTTCCTGAGCTTTCAAATATTCCTGGACTCAATCTTATTCTTGTGAGTTCTGTAGATTGGACCTAAATATTCTCTTGTTTAGCAGTTTTCATTTTCACATGTTGTTTTGCCTTGATCCTGTAGTAGAGGAATGGGGTGGGATTTATTTACACATGTTGTTCATTATTTTATGCATTATTTTTGCAAAAGTTTCATATGTTCTAATAATATTTGCCATTTTGAATATTTTCTGATCATATAAGCATGTTTAGTGTACGAAAGAGGATGAAACTTGATTTGGTAAAGCAATAAAATCAGGAATCAGAATTTTAGAAACAGGCGATTGGTTTTGATTCTTTGGCATCAAATTAAAAAATGTCCGTGTCTGAAGTGGTGTTGCTATTTTCTCACCATTTAATGTTATAACTTGACATTTTTGCCCTCCTATCTAACTGCCATTAGGTAGTAATAATAACAGCATTAAAGAGACATTCTGGATAGATGTTCTAAATCAACACTTATCCTTGGTAAGTAGTCTTCTCACTTTACGGTGAAATGCATTTGGTTTTGACTCCCAAAAACATATTCAGTTGGTGCTTTTTAGTCTATTATTTCTGTCTTTTTCACATCTGTAGTAGGAAAAAACAAATGAAGATCAGCGTACAAAGTTCTCTACTATGTGATAGCGTCGTTTAGAAACAGCTTTGTGGCAACCAGACATCCAGCAGCTTTTACTTGTCCTTCATCTCATGTCTATACTGTTTGCTCCATAAGACAATAGCAACAGCCAATATGAAGAAATTTGGGCTGCTTAAAATTTATGTCACCCTGTGCTTTACTTCGGTATAGCTTAAAACAACATATTTCTTATATCTGGGGTTTTTTTTCCTATTTAATGAATCAATCTTTTATTATTTCCCTTCACAGAAGGGCAACATTTGTTTCTTTAGTTTGTATATTATGTTACTACAATAGATAACAGGATATTGCAGTCTTTGTAATGATTTAGAATCAAGGGGGGGGTGGTTTCTTTCTTTATCTTTTTTTTTTTTTTAAATGCATTTCTTTACCTCCTTTGCTTTTGGTTTTGCTCATGCTGGATTGACCTGCACATGTGTTGTAGAAAGTCTTCTGGCTTGCATACTTACACGCACATGTGGTGCATATACCAACAGGATCCACTGTGAGAGGCTGCATGCATTTCTGCAAATAAAACCTCTCTCTTTTGAAAATGTGGCTTATTGACATGTCTCACTACAAACAGGGGAAAAAAAAGGCCTTAAATCCAACATATCCTAAGAAAGCAATGCTCAAAAGCAGTGCTAATATCTGGGAGAGAGGTCTGTGTTCATGACTGTTTTTAGCTTCCCTTGTCTTTACAGGAGAAATTCTGGTACTAAGTGTGACAGCCTTTCATCTTTAAAAATACACACACCCTCATTGCAGTGACTGTGCCCTGAATATGTGCTTAGGGCATACTTTGATGACTAATCAATACGTGTTGTTAAAGGGAGTTTTGGTTTTCTGATGACAGAGAAACAGAAATAATTATAGGGATCACAGAAAAATAATATTTTTTAAAATTTATATATTTACTAATTAAAATGTCAGTGGAATAATCTACAAAATGAGTACACTAAATTGTTTATTCTTCATTTTTGTAAATCATTTTACTGCTTTGAAAAAATATATTCACAAAATTTCAGAGGAAAATCACATGATTGCTTTAAAATAACATTTATTATTATAGGTATATGTAAAGCAAAAGTGTAAAGTCATGAAGTTATGTCTACTTAAATATTTTGCTCAGAAATGAGTTGTATTGACAAAATAGTCTTTTTAAAATCAGAAATAAAGGAACTAATTTTTAAACCCCACAGACATTGTTGCCACACTTCGCATTTTATGTGTGTCATTCTTTGAATAACTTTATTCCCTCATCAGAGACAAAAGATCCAACTTCTAACTGTGCTTTACTGCTGAAGGTATGAAATATGTTAAAAAGGAAGTATAGGATCAATTTACTGTTAAAAGTATTACAGAAGTGAAATGTTGAAATGCTGCAATGGTATGTTGGAAGCATTTAATTTTGATAGGCATGATGTATAGCTAGGGAAGTAAGTGTACTCAAATAATTATGCTGTCTTTGAAAGGCTAGGCAATTTTAAAGTAGATTATCCAATGAGACTGAAGTAGCAGTTGTCAAATTTTCAGGAAGTAATTAAACAAGCAGAAGGTCTCTCTTTTTTACTGGCCGTTTCTGGGTTACATAGGGATTATGAAGAAAGACAAGAAAAATGACAGAGCAGGCTAAACAGCACATCAAACTCCCCTTGAACAAAGATTTTTTTTCTTAGTGCCTTTATGACTTACGAATAAGTTAGGTAACGCTTTGTGATATTTTTGGTGCAGGTATCTGAGAAAATGTGTCATTTGGAAAAACAAGACAGCACAGACTTTTTTTTAAATACCTCTCAATGAAATCTGTGTTGCCCCAAAAGACTAGTTCCCTCTCTGGGGTTTGGTCTTTCTTCTTTTTTTTTTTTTTTTTTTTCCCCCAGAGCTTTTGTTTAGACCTTGACTTTTCTGGTCGGCTGCCATCTGGCACTCTGCCTCGTCTTTCCGAAAGTAGGGCCACAATTGTTTCTCCAGCTGCCGTCGGTGTTGCCTGAGCCTTCGCACAGCCTTCGCTGCTCATGAGGTGCCTCAACCCTCCTCCGGCATGCACAGCCTGGCTTTGCGACGCTCTGCTTTTTTCAATTTGCACACTGCAACACATAAGAACTGCCTCTGGGTTTCTTGGCAAGATTAAGTCTGGTAATGAGCAGCTCTTTGTTTGTGTCTTGGTTCCGCTAAGAAGTTGCAGTGCCTGCCCCTTGGAGTGAAGAGCAAGGGTGCAGCAGGATCCTGCGAGCTCACAGCCCAGCTCAGGGGTGCAGTTAGGTGATCAAAAAAACATCCACTGGCCAGTGGCAACATGGAGGGCAGGGCTGGGTCTTTAACCCAACCTATTTCCACTTGCCTCACTGAGTCTCTAGTCTCTTGGTGTCTAACTAAGTTGTGCAACAACAACACAACCGTGTGCTGTTCTTTTTTATTTAGAGTAAATACAATTACAATTTATAAGGAACTTGATCCAGTGATTACCAGAAGTTACTGTGAGAAGATGTCTTTTGGATGAGGCATCCCAACCGATTTCTGCAGAGAAATGTATAGTTTCTATGTCCCAGGTGGGGTTTAGTTGTGATTATTCAGAGTCCAATTCAAGATACACAGGAAACTTTAGAATCAGAAAGTAAGCAGTCATGGAATTTAAGTATTGAAAAAATTGAAAGCAGAATTAAATATCTGAGTCCAAAACTGTGATTTATAAATCTTAAAGCTTTTATTGTGCTTAATCCACAGTTGTGGCTTTTAGTTTTGTCCCTATAGGCAGGTTTCAGCAGTCATAAACAAGTAAAGCAAAATTTAGTGGTTTTGTAAGTTCTTATGTGACCATCCTAGGAATCAGCCCTTGTGTATCTAGGTAGTAAGTGCTGTACCAAATCAAGAGGTTTTCTAACTTCAGGAAGATAAGAAAAATGCTGTGTTCTGGAGCATCTCTAATAACTCAATGTATTCTGATACTTCATTGCAGGAAAAGAAAAAATCTGTCGTTTGTTCTTGTCCTTACTTCCATGCCAGGGTCTTCTGGTACTGAGGGTAAAATGGTAAGGTGAAGCTATCCCAGGAAAAAGAGTAGCCAACTTTAAGGTAGCTAAAACATTTCAATAATTTGAACTATGGCTGAATTTTGGATTCTCTAACAGGATAGAAAGCCTTGAACAGTAAGTCTAGTTCAAGGCAGGGCTTTGACACACAGACACTTCTTTGACAAAGTGTGTGTATCTCGTGTTAGTATTTTTTAAGTGAAATAGAGCTGAAACCTGGGACTTTTTAGGATATAGATTCATTTTAATGGTGTTTATGAATTTATAACAGTGAAGTATCTAGTTTTTGTCAGTAAGGCAGTACTCATGCTGTTTTCTCAAAAAAGAAAAAAATCCACAAGATACACACAGAAAGAAACACAGTTCTTTAAGGACTAATTCCATTTCAGCTGTGCCTTCTTTTGTCCAAATATCATCTTACCATCAAAGATAGATTCCCAAATTTGTATCTTTGAGAGGAAGGGAAGGTGGGGGGCAGTGGAATAAATAAAGCTCAGTATACAATTGTGAAATTTTGTATGTATGTTACTCCTTTTTTTTCTATTCTTGATAGGCACATAGTGACTTTCTAAAAGCGGCCTAGCCACAGTTTGCAAGATAGCCAAACTAATAAGCATTGCCTGAATAATAAGATGTATTATTTTACTTCCACCACCAGAGTCAAGGGCTATTTGGCAGAACTTTTCATTCAGGCAAATGGAGAATCACAGCTTCTGGATATCTACACTGGCTGCACAAACCAGCTCACATCACTCTGTGCCACCTCCCACCTCTTCTTAGTCTAGTACCACGGCAGTTCTTCAGAAGCCCTGGTGACTTAGACTCTCCTTTTGGTAACAGCTCACTGTCCATCTCATGCCAACATCCTCAGAACGTATTTCAAAAGTACGTAAAAGCAGAGGTGTAGGAATCTGGTAAATAAAAATGGCTTTCATGCTTATTCTAAAATTTCCATCCCTCTTTCTCTGTGTATTCTAGTAGAGCAGATGCAAGATGAGAAATCACAACAGTCCCATCCCAGAAGCTGAGGAAGCAGATCAGTTGACTACAGCAGATTTCTCTCAGAAATGCCTCAGTAAAGGGTCATAAGCAGTAGAAAGCACTCCTGTCCTCACATGAGCCTTCAGAAAACCTCCTGCAGTGTCCTGTGCCCAGGTTTGCCATTGCACTGCACAGAGCAGTAAGCAACACCTGAGGCCACTTGAGGGGACTCAAGGTCCATCAGTCTGGGCTTTAAGAAAAATAGGAAGGAAACCTAAGTATTTTGAATAACCAGATACACTATATTTGGCTATAAGTTGTCATTTCTCTCTTGACTTTTTCCTGAGGCTTAACATTTCTCCTGTGAGCAAACTGCTGACCCTGCCATTTTCAGTTGTCTAAAGACTCTGGTTCTCCCTCACAGCAACCAGTGCTTCAGCTACTCTCTCACCCCATGCTAGGACTAGTGGGAAAGCTTTCCATACTGACAACAGAGCCAGAAAAGGCTCTCTTCACCTTCTGTCTTACCCTCTCATACGTTAGACTAATGCAGCATTTCTCTCTAAGACATAAGAATTTATATCTGTTTATCTTACCCATTCCTTGCTTTAAATTGCACGAAGAAGTCTTCTGATTAATGCTGCTGACTACTGAACAACAGGTGCTGTGCTCTGTTAGGAGGACTGAAAGTCACCAATGCGATCTCTTGGAGCAAAATTTCCTTTTACAAAGTCCATAGTTGCCTATGCAGCAAATAATCAAATAACATTTCTGTAAGTAAACCTTAGAAGTCAACTTGCAAATGAAGTGTACACTTTCATTTTAAAAGTTGGAATTTGAGAACTTGAGGGGTTTTTGAGACTTTTTATTTAATTTATGAAGCAGTCACCTTAAATGTTTCCACTTCCACACCTGATGAATGGTTACACCTTTTTAAAAAAGAAAGTAGCTTTACTTTTTTTCCTGATCAGCTTTGTATTTCTACATAAAAACTGTATTTTCCAAACACTAGTTCTGGTAGTTGGAGAATTGAGATAGTGGAAAATTATGATCTACTGGATGAAGGTGAAAGCTATTTTTCATAAGGCTTTCTGCAGTCATGATTGCAATTGCCTGGAGTAAGGTGGAGAGACTACTGTTCTTCTGCAGTTGCACTGTCTGATTAGGAGTGTATGCATGGCACTGGGTAGTGCTCAAGACACTAAACAAGTCTTTTTCAACCTTTCTGTTCCTGGTAAACCCAGTTATGCACCTACATATTAAGAGCCGTATACACCAGTTGTAAAGACACTTCTGAATGCGTCCACAAGGAGAGACACAAGAAATAGTACTGATATTTGTTAAAAATATTTATATGTGTACAATATTTCAGTTTCAGGACAGGTCTCTTAACAGACTGATTTTTTCTTATCTGAAGCAGCTGAATGGAACTGGTTGTACTGTCTTTGGAGTCACCAGACTGCTGGTTTTAAAGGAAATGACGCCAGAGGGCTGTGCTGCCATCCAGCG